>NC_054540.1:32045553-32345553 GCF_017654505.1 Polyodon spathula | reverse complement strand
ACAACATCTGCTCTAAACTCACACACAAAGAACAGTAAATGCATGGGAACAGTTTGGAGATTCGGAAACAAACCTGTGCATTACAGAGTAGAAATAACGCTTAAAGCAGGTACAGCACCTGTGCACAGTGAATGGGACAGGGCACACTCTCTGATCTGTTAGGTGAAAGATCGCTGTTTAAAAATCAGGTATTCGGGTATAAAAATCGGGTTGAATTTACCTGCAACCTTTACCTCTGGAAGTGTCTCTAAATCAGTGGGAACACAAAGCCACTCTGTGACTTAGAACTTGGTTTCAGGAGACTAGGTTTCAGGCCACTGCATGGCACTCCAGGGGAGACTTGGGGATTTGATATAGGGCTGCTATGATTAAATCGAAAATCGATTTTTCAAATCAATTCCATTCCTCATTAGATACATCAATATAAATACTGGGTAATCGATTCAATAATTACATGCGTGCTCTTCTTTTCCTGCTCGTGTTAACTAGCATCTGATTTGCTGGTCCCATCCTACCAGCGAATCAGTTTTGAAAATGCTTTTTAAGTATGCCCCTGTGTGTATTCAATGTAAACAAACAAAAAAGCGCACCGCCTTGAAACCAGAGCAGGATGACAGGCTTGTATTCCTGGCAAACAGCTGTAAATAAATTGTGCACATTAAAGAAAACTGACTGTATATAGTGCGCAAGTCTTTTAAGTTTCAAAATCAACTGTTATATAATGAATATTTAACAATATTCAATAAAGTTAAAAAGCAAACAAAAAAACATCAGTGATGTATGCATGTTGTGGTAAGTAAATCAATGTATTATTATTATTATTATTATTATTAGGCAAGGATTTCCACCCTGTGTGTTTCCCAGATAGTGAAGATTAGGTGGTACAGTATTAACAAGATGCAGTATGTGATGCTGCAGCTGTCACTGAATAAAAAAAAATTTTACATTTTTTTTTAAAAAAGTACGGTTTTCATAAACTCACGTCTAGCTTATATAGATTCCACTTCAAAGTACACTCTGTTTAGAGTAAATATTTTAGTAACACTCCTGTAGTATGTTAAACTTGCTTTAGGCTTGTTGCGAATGTTTTGTTTTTTTTCTTCCCCTGATGCTACCAAGGCATAATTACCCCTCACATTAAATTGTTGTGCACAAACTTACTTAACTGCAATGATATTAAAATAATCACATCAGGGGGACAGCAATGGAGTGAAACTGATGTGGGCGGTACAATCACCGATACTTGCAGCATAGGAGAGCCCCTTTATTTTACTCTGTGTTTTCACAGCGACGGTCATTGTTTGGTACCCCTGTAATTAGAGGCACTGGAGGAGTACAGCACACTAAATGAAAGTAAACCACCGAAAACGGTAGTTTTGTTGAACCTCGTCTGGTCCCAGATATCATGATATAAAGTGAAAGTTCACGTGTGCTAGAGCATGGTGAGGCCTACACAGTGACAGCGACAGGGACAGGGAGAGGCCCACACTCACGCTACCTCAGGACTCCATCTCTGCTCCAGGTTCTTCCACTGAGTAGTGTGCGGCTCCACGGATGGACAGGAAGAGAGAGAGAGAGAGAGAGATATATTAGCATTTGCATATTTTATATAATGCTGCTTGAGAGAGCTAAATGAAATGTGTGCGCTCGGGCCCCGACTTGCTATAGAGCATAAGGAGTCCACCTATATAGAGAATACAGAGCAGATCGCACAGAATGGCTGCCGATGTATTCTTGAACATGTCCCTAAAGATGCACACTGTATACAGCATGTAATGTGCAGGCTGATTAATGTGGAGCTGCACTGTAAACAGCATGTAATGTGCAGGCTGATTAATGTTACCAGGGAACAACTCTATTCTATCCTTTTTCACTTTAAAACCTGAAGTTACTATTCAGGAAGAGTGCAAGGACAAAGGGCAATTTTCACTTGTAGTTTTTGCTAAATATGTTTCGTAGGATCCCACTGACCCTTAAAGCCCATGGGGAAAGTAAGGATGGAAATAAGACTCCCCTTGCATAGCAGTTTGATCCATTCCTGGTTTTACTATGTGTTTAATAAGACGCACCTAAATTTGTTACTGTGGATAATCAAGCTCGGAGTAAACTGCTATGGAATAGGAGTCTTATGTCCATCCCTGATATACATTTATACAAATATAAGGTGTTAGCCTTGTAGTCAGTGTTTCTTCACAGTCTGTTTCATATTCAATTAAATGCTGTAGACACGCAGCCTTGTAAACAATGTGTCAGAGAGCCCGCCCCTAAGTATAGTGTGCGCAATTTTTATCATTTGTTTGTATTAGTGTTATTTTTATCATTTATAGTGTATGTTGTGTTTTGTGCGGACGGACAAATGCCGTCCAATTTATTATTATCTGTTACGAAAAGCCAGTCTCAAAATAGTCACATGAATGGGGTTAAAATCCTCATTCATAAAAACCTTGTGGAGGTGGCCATCTCCAGAGTTAATTCATTGATTAATTGCTGCTAATCGGGAGATGGTCACCTGTATAAAAGCCTGCAGCTGTCTGCATCAGTTTGGAGAGTGTCAGGAGTGACCCAAGTTTGTGAAAGAGGATTTAAAAAAGTAAACAATTGCTATATGTGCTGACTAAAACCCAGCACGCTACTTGTTTGTTTCGTTCACTGCGGTTTTGTTATTGTTTCTTTGCTTGACCCTTGTGCCCTTTTGTTTGGTGTTCTGTACAAATTTTTATTATGTTTTATTAGTTAATAAATAAAACACTGAGCGCCATTGCGCTTCACTTTTGCCCAGCCCTTCACTTGTTTTGGGTCTGTTTCTGGTCTGACGTCACCCCTGTAAAGCAATCCTGTTCTCAACAGATACCTGCGCCAGTCATTTAGTAGACATGATGCTGGAAATTAAGCATTAACTAACACCCCCAGCCAGTGGAGGAGCTGTGGTTTCTTACCTCTCTGTGCTGCTGGTCTGACCGGACTTCTTTCTTCAGAAGCACAGGGTTCCCTGCCGAGAGACACAAGCAGCCTTCAGTTACAATCCAGCACAGTACAAAGCATTCTGCAGGTCAAGGGCATAGGCAACCTTAGAAAAACATCCCATAGTAAAAGCATAACAAAGCACAGTGAAAGCATGGTAAAGCATAGGCAAGGATTGTAAAGAATAGTGAGGTATGGTAAAGCACATTAATAAACGTGGCAAACCAAGGTAAAGTATGGTAAATGCATAGTATCCATGGGGAAAGCATGGTAAAACTGCAAAAAATAAAAGTAAAAATGGTATGGTAAACTTTTATAAGTGTAAAACTAGACAGGAGTAAAGATTTGCTGCTTGATTAGTTTCTTACATGAAGTTAAGGACATTGGCTCAGCTTCAACACAAAGTAATTTTAAAACTTTTTTTTTTTTTTTTTTAATAGATAAGAGTGCAGGCTATTTATGGATCAGTTTGCTGTTGGGTCGAATAACTAAGGCTGTATCTTTTTCACCGTTATCACGGATTTCATGATTTCTCTTAAATGTACCCATTACCGGGACCCTGTGAAAGTTCCAATTTCTGAATTTAAGCGTTTTCCTTATTGACACACTATCTATTACAAAGCCGGTTTAGTTTGCTTCTGGTAAATGAATGAACTCACACTGCATAGAGTTGCATTTTTTTAAATGTCTTGAAGCTGCATCAAAGATCGGAAATATTTCTGCTAACGATTGCTCTGCCCAGTACAGGGGGACATTTCATGTCTTATTTTTGCATGTATTTATGGCTGATAATTCACTGATTGTGAAAACCAAATATCTTTTTAAAAAGGTGTATATAAACAAAATATTTTACAATACAATTTAGCATTTACTCTTTTCAGGTAAGCATTTAAATATTTAGGAACATTTCTTCTATAATAACAGAAGAATGATTTTGGATTGCTGCAGCCGGAGAGGCCAGAGCCCTTTCAACACGCCTTGTCTCCTGGCCAGATCAGCAGCACCCACAACAGCAGATGACTTATGGCTGCTGGCCTTCAATCCAGTGTGGAGCTGCACAGCCCTTCTCCTTTAGACTGAGCAATCTGACTGAACTGAGCCCTGCAACATAATGTCTGCAGCTGAATGGTTTACCTACAACTGGTTTGTTTCCCTGAGAAACTTCAGTGTTTATATAGAATTAAATGTAACAAACTTCAGAGAAAATGAGCCATCTGTTTAAGAGAGTTAAGCTCTTCACATTCTAACCCAGTCTCCACTCCACTGCAAGTCTAGACTCGCATCACACAAATCAGTCTTATTCTTAGGAATATAACTTACGACAAGATATAATTACAAGAATGCAAAAAACCACACAGTGGATGGGAGAACAGGGCACGCTAAAACACACCCAGTAGCTTTGTGAAAGTTTGAGAGCGACTGATGAGGGACTGCAGAGGAGAGGCAGCAGTCCAGACGGGCTGCCACCCAGTCACTTTCTCCTGGCCAGAAGCCATCTGACCACCCCATTGTCACTGGAGCTCAGACACACACGAGGACAGAGCCCCCGTCAGAACTGGACTGAGGGATACCTGCAGTAACCTTCACCCTGTCTGATATGGGGACTCTCTCCTCCCCTACTCACACATGCACAGCCCTGCCTGCCTCTGCTGCAGAGTTCCAGGGGGCTGAGATGAAAGCACTGGAGCCCTAATTGTACAATATGGTGTGTGGCATCCTGGAGGCAGCCCTCCTCTTCATGACCCCCAGCAATTAAGAATTCCTCCAATAGCCCAGTTTTAAACTACTCGAGTAAAACTATAAAGAAATGGTACAAATTGTTTGTTACCATGGTTGGGTCAATTCATGTTTTTCAATAACAAGTTAACTTCCAGTTCCTTTTTAAAATCACTTCCCAATTCCAGTTTCCCTTTAATAAATTCCAACACGTCACTGATCAAAATTGCCTTCTCACAGTGGCAACAAATTACTTCAAATGAAGTTACTGTTTGTTAGTCAATTAAAATTGGCTTCCAAATGAAAGCAGTTGCACAAATACAACAATCATCAGGTCTCTAAAACATTGATTCTAATTCAAACTCCTTCAAAAGGATTTGATTTTAAAATGGGGATTGACCCCAATCATGTATCCTGTATTAATTATGAGCACCAAAATTAATTAAAGGTACTGAAATCAGACCCCAATCTTTTTTTCTTGAAGGAATAAAAACTATTTGAAACATTTATTGGACTTGCAACTAAGTTGCTTCATGTTTGTATTATAAATCATTAGCAATGTTTTAGTCCTACTTTAGCACTCAAGCTCATGTGTGGCCAACCGGACAAGCCCAGAAACGATCCTTTAATGTATTTTAACTAAAGGCTCCTGGTTTGGCCCCACTCAGAGTACTGCTATGGCTCACATG
Source organism: Polyodon spathula (assembly GCF_017654505.1). Lineage (NCBI taxonomy): Eukaryota > Metazoa > Chordata > Actinopteri > Acipenseriformes > Polyodontidae > Polyodon > Polyodon spathula. The sequence goes on along the minus strand of NC_054540.1, from coordinate 32,340,187 downwards.
TTACTACACCCATCCTCAATACCACACAGCGCAGGCTGGAGTCACACTCTCAATACCACACAGCGCAGGCTGGAGTCACACTCTCAATACCACACAGCACAGGCTGGAGTCACACTCTGCCTGAAGGCTTTAGTTGAAAGGAATACTACATCGCTTTATCATTAACAATGTAGTAAATTATATCACAAGCACATTAATAGATTTAAATAGTAATAAGCAAGTGTTGTTACCATGGCATCAAAAGCCTCCAAGTGCCTCCAAGTTTGTTTTCAAAATACACTTTCCCTTGACTAAGGTTTGTTACACATACTGAAATGTTGGGAAGTTGACTCTTATGATCTACAATAACTACACCCAATATTTAACTTTTAAATTATCATTTGTGTTATATTATATACAGGTAGCCTTAGGGCTGGAGAGTGTGGAACAACAGCAGCTTCTCACCAGAACGAGAGAGAACACAATGCCTTTGTGTTTGTGGCAGATAGAACTCCACCCGAAGTCTTACATCTCTTGCATGTTTCAAAGTGTTCGGTGGCTGTCTCTAATCATCACTCTTTGCTGTGTCAGGGTCTGTCTTACAAAGAGTGCAGGAGAAACTACACTCAACATGATTAGAAGCAGCCACCGAAGACTTAGAAAAATACAGGTCATTAAATCTAAATTTAAAAAAAATGACAACATGTATTGATGTTTATGTAGATTGAAATGTTTCAAATGCTTTATTAAAAGCACCTTTATTAGTAGTGATGCATGGCTTAGGGCTGTATAGTGCTTTAGCAGCTGTTCACAATGTAACACAAATTTATTTTTATACAGCTCAAAACAAAACGAGAACTCACATGTACAATACACGCCAGCTACAACAGAATCCAATGTTTCAACCTGCCTAATGACAACGGAATAGAGTTCCACAAACTACACAATTGGTAGTTCTTGCAGATAGGATGGTCCTAATCCATGAAGGACCTATTACGGCGACTTTAAAATCAATTTGGTAGCTCACTGGCAACCAATGTAAGCATGGGTGTAATATGTTAAGAAAGACAAGTGTGAACAAGCAGTTTGGCAGCTGTTAAGCAGAGGTGAAACAGCTCAGAGGAGGGCTCTGTGTAAACAGAAACCCTGAGGGCTCAATAACATTTCAAAACACAGCATTCAATACAGTATCTACTGCAAGCTGTACCCAGAAGCACAGAGCGTGTTATAACCTGCATCACATAGCATGAAGCTGCATCATCCAAGACATGGGGAAAGACTTCTAGTCCAAACGCTTGTCATTGAATTGATCAGTTTTATTTTCACTTTAAAAGGTTCAGAATTCTGAGCCCACTGCCAAAAAGTCATTTTACTACCGTGGTTGAGAAGAAATGCAAACAATTAGGATTTGAAAACCCTGTAAACTCTTGACTCAAGGGAATCTTGATTTTTGCAGTTTTATCATTCAAAACGAAGCCAGCCTTCAGAGGGCTGGTTAATTCCAGCACGCTGACAAGACTCCCTACAGAGGTCACATTGAACTTGGTCTGTCTGCTCGGATAACGGAGCCCTCTGAATCCGGGAGCTCAGAGAGACACACCGGATCGCATTGCGCTGCGCTGCGCGACACCTGGTACTGGATCACCAGTCCCTGCTTCAGCACTTACGGGTTGTTTAAGTCATACCCTGTCAACGGGTTTGTGTCAAACCTGCAACCCCTCCCACATAATCACAGAACGTTTATCCTTGACAAATCTGCCATGATTGAAAACTAGAGTCTGCAACATACAGTTAATTAGACCGCTGGCTACCTCTAAATCAAGTTGAATTTTTCACACACTCTGCAAATAGTGCAAGAGAAAGTACACCCTCAACTTGATTAGAGGTATCCGCTGAACATATTAGAAGTCATTAAATCTAAATTAAAAAAAAAAAAAAAATGACAAAAACCCTGATATTAACGCACCTAATCTATTTTTATATGTTAAACCTGTTGTGGTTTAAATGTTTCAAATGCTTTGTCATTGACATCGAGTGCGTGATCTACACTCAGCAGAATTATAAGTGTAGCTGCTGCTAAGACTTTAAACTGTACTGTATTTAATTATTAATCTTGCATTGTAACCCTATACTGCCCTGTAAGTCATCTAGGATAAAGGCGCCTGCCAAAATAAATATATACACAAATTAATTAGGTTCCAAATTGGGAACGTGACTTCTGTTTACTGTATGTGCAGTTTTGAAAGAATCACATTTTAATTTAAAAAGAAAATATCGCCAGATATTGGTTTGCATTTCCTCTTTCATTTCACCTCAGCAGATTCTTCAGGGGTTTAAGCATGCCAGCAAACAGGGTATGGAGGTGGTGGGATAACTGAAGGGTCAGGATCATTTCACCCTTTAGAAAAACACTGACGTCCATGACGACCTGAAAGTAAGGTGTGTAAACTGAGATTTCTATAACCAGGTGTAGTACATTGACACACATTTGCTTTTGTGTTTCTTTGAGACTTCATATGGAATGAAAGCGAGGGTCAAATTTAATGGAATGATTTCATGAGCTAGAATCCCTTTAACAAAAGACCATGTATGTTCTTCAAATGCACAACAGAATCCAATGCAACAAGCTCAAATACTACTACCACTGGGTAGAAAATGAGGACATGTACAACACTTCATATGAAAGATCAGACTACTGTTTTGTAAAATATTGCAGTAAAAGCTGCTAAATTACAAGCAAATCAATACAGGTCATTACTGACTAAGTCAATGACAAACGCTTGGACCAAAAGTCTTTCCCATCTCTTTGATGATGCAGCTCCATGCTTTGGCTGGGGCGCTGGAGCCCCGACTCACCCGTACACTGAACTCTTATCAAAAGAAACATGTGCGCAGAGGGAAAAAGGTGCTTGTGTAGCGCACAAAGTTTAGTTGCAGTCATAGGCGAAGGAACAACAGGTGCTACGGCATCTAGAGACTCCAAAATGTGTCAGATCATGACTGCAGTAGGACTGCGGGAGAAGGACAGGTCATCCAGTTCAGTGGCAGACACCCTTTCACTGTTCACAGCCTTTACTGTGAAAAACAGATTACATTTAAAATGTGAACTATACAGAGAACTTGGATAATTAATTGAACAATGGAAACGTGAAGGCAATAATATTGTGAAAGGGGCTGCGAAAATCATATTTTCACCGCCAACAACAAATGCAATAAAACAACATAATTATTTCTGCAGGAGCCACTCTCCACAGCAAAGCAAAAACACTGACAGCTTTCAATGCAGTGGCTTTGATAAGCATACATAAAGACAGAACCAGCACAGAGAATGCTGAAAAAAATAAGGACATGTTTACAGCAAAGAATGAGCGCAAGGAAGCCAACTTTGGGCGCAACAGCGAATGTTTCTATATTAGTCATCTTGTAACACTATAGAAGACTGTTGAAACATTTGTTACCATTTCATGTAATTTGTGTCTGAAGCAATAGATAACTGTAGAACACTGACCCCATTCACACTTCCTGAGCTGGCTTTGGGCTGTCTCTGGGCCACCTCAAATTCCTTTTTCACAGTTGAGGTTTTAGGGGGCCTAAGAGCGTTCACATATGTGGCTGAAAAGGAAGCCTAAATTGTTGCATCTTATTTTTTGCAACACTGTTGGTACTGTACTTATTGCATAAGATACGATAAAGGCGTGTGTTGACAGTGCATTCAATTACTGTGGAAAGAAGCGATTGTGTTGTATCTTGCGTAAATGCAGCAAACATGACGTGTACAATACATTAATCACAATACAGATTATTATATTAATGGTGACTGAATGTGCAAAGTCGGATGCATTATTTATCAATATTTATATAATATAATAATTTTATATAATATATATTTATATTTACAATCTTAGCTACAATCTGAAATTTGTGTATATAATCCAAGATCCGTGGTGGGTTTATCTCTGGCCTAGCTATTCAGTATTTCCGAGAGTGCTCGGAAAAACTTGCAGGCACTCAAAAGGGCGAATCTGTTAGCCCTTTGCACCACAGAGATAACACGGACATAAAGGAGACAGCTGCTACTGCATGCAGCGCTCAATGAATATCAGACATTTGCAGAGCTTTTTGAGATGTTATAGTAATAAAATTATGACTTGGATCGCATTATTGAGAAGTTTGGTGCTTCAATATTTGACAGTTATATTGCTTTAATTATTTGTAGAAATACTGTATTCAAATTACTTTTGTGATACTTTTTGCGATAAATCTGTATTACAAAATACATCAAGTAGCCTATTGCATCTTACACTGATTTATGCTAATTTACCATTCCAAGTGAAACAAGTGAAGAAACAGCTACTTGGATTTGTGAGGACTGCTGTTTTTCTTAGACTCTGTGGAGAACGATCCACACAAACCCAAGCAGGGTTTCGAATGAGCAGATTTGTAAGTCTGCAGTGAGTGATTCAGCTCTTCCAGAGTGTGCAGAGAGTGATTCAGCTATACAAAATGTGCAGTGATTCAGCTATTTAGAATGTGCAAGTGATTTAGCTCTTGCAGAGTGTGCAGAGAGTGATTCAACTATTCATAATGTGAAGAGAGTGATTCAGCTATTCTGAGTTTGTAGACTGTAGAGTGATTCAGTTCTTCCAGAGAGTGATTCAGCCATTCAGAATGTGCAGAGTAATTCAGCTCTCCCAGAGTGTGCAGAGAGTGATTCAGCTCTTTCACAGTGTGCGGAGAGTGATAAAGTTCTTCCAGAACGCGCAGTGATTCAGCTATTCGGTGTGAAGAGAGTGATTCAGCTCTTCCAGAGTGTGCAGCAAGTGATCCTGCTATTCAGTGTGTAGAGAGTAATTCAGTTCTTCCAGAGAGTGATTCAGCTACTTGAATGTGCAGAGTGACAAAGCTCTTCCAGTCTGCAGAGAGTGAGTCTGCTCTTCCAGATTGTGCAGTGATTCAGCTATTCAGTGTGCAGACAGTGATTCTGCTCTTCCAGAGAGTGATTCAGCTATTCAGTGTGCATAGTGTGATTCAGCTATTCAGAATGTGCAGAGTGATTCAGTTACTCAGATTGTGCAGAGAGTGATTCAGCTCCTCCAGTGTGTGCAGTGATTAATCTCTTCCAGTGTGTAGAAAGTGATTCAACTCGTCCAGAGTGATTAAGCTATTCAGAATGTACAGAGTGATTCATCTCTTCCAGAGAGTGATTAACCTAAACAGTGTGCAGCTTGTGTGCAGAGAGTGATTCAGTTATTCAGACTATGCAGTGAATGATTTAGCTCTTCCAGAGTGTGCAGAGTGAGTGAATCAACTCATCCAGACAGTGATTAGGCTATTCAGAATGTACAGAGTGATTAATCTCTTCCAGAGTGATTAAGCTAAACAGTGTGCAGCTTGTGTGCAGAGAGTGATTCAGTTATTCAGACTATGTAGTGAATGATTTAGCTCTTCCAGAGTGTGCAGAGTGAGTGATTCAACTCGTCCAGACAGTGATTAAGCTATTCAGAATGTACAGAGTGATTAATCTCTTCCAGAGTGATTAAGCTAAACAGTGTGCAGAGTGATTCAGTTACTCAGACTGTGCAGTGAATGATTTAGTTCTTCCAGAGCGTGCAGAGAGTGATACAGCTATTCAGATTGTGCAGAGTGATTCAGCTCTTCCAAAGTGTGATTCAGCTATTCAAAATGTGCAGTGAGTAATTAAGCTCTTCCAGAATGTGCAGAGAGTGATTCAGCTCTTCCAGAGAGTGATTCAGCAATTCAGAGTGTGCAAAGAGTGATTCAGTTATTCAGAATGTGCAGTGAGTGATTCAGCTCTTGCAGAGTGTGCAGAGAGCAAGCCAGTTCTTCCAGAGAGTAACTCAACTATTTAGAAGGTGCAGAGAGTGATTCAGCTCTTCCAGAGTGTGGAGAGAGTGATTCAGCTCTTCCAGAGTCACTCAGAATTGTAGAGTGATTCAGCTCTTCCAGAGTGTGCAGAGAGTGATAAAGCTCTTCCAGAGAGTGATTCAGTTATTCAGAGTGTGCAGCGAGTGATCCAGCCATTCAGAGTGTGCAGTGGTGTTGCCAGATTCAGTTAGTATTTATCAAAACATATCAGTTTACAATGCTTCCTCTGCGCTTAACAAACCACACTGCACAGTTCTTTAAACTAATCTTAAACCGAGATAGACAGTAGGAAAAAAGTATCCCACGGGAAGAACAGGAGGAGATTACTAACAACTGAGAGCCTAAACTCCAAAACTGGAGTCAGACTCAAAGATACAGAGAGAAATCGATCCTCTAAGCAACAGGCAGAAAGAGATCTGAGCTGTGGCTCTGTACTGAAATGGAAGTTGGAACGGGCCGCTCAGACAGGGAGGGAGATCACAATGGGGGAGAAGCCACAATATATCCACATGCTCTGGTAATGGAATGCTTTGTGTTATATTTTATTATTTTCAGGGGAGGTGAAAATATTATCTTAACAGGCACAACTGGTTCTGTGAGTTTTCATAATTAACTAGAGTCACGTTTAACCAGCCTAATCACAAAGCAGACAAAGCCACCAATGCAAGCATCATGCAAGTTCTACTTTTGTAACAGGAGTCCCTGTTCTGGGTTCTGAGGCCTCGGCACATGAAACTGTAGCTCTAGGACTTACCTGCAAGATTCCCTGGAGAACACATTTAATTCATTTCTACAGCTCTTTTCATACCACAATATCTCAAATACCACCTTCATACACAAATACCGCCACCATGCTGTCTCAGAGACGTTAAAATTTTTTTTTAAAATACCCTTTCACACAGCACGAAATTGCACAATCTACGTTGGTATAATACCGTCATTACCCTTTCACACAGGCAAAGTGATCGTGTGAGTACAACTTTCAAACCTGTCAGTCAACAAATCGTTTACATGGTAATGGAAACAAAACAAACAAATAAGCAGAATACCATGGGAAAGCTACTTTAAAAAAAAAAAAATAATAAATTGAAGTGGGGATGCATTAATATTTTCATTCAGCCATGTGATACCAACTGCAATGTATTAAAAGTTGTAGGCTTGTCCACCATAAAGACAAGTTCTACCTATTGCATATACTGTCAACAGCTCCAATAAACTGCAGATGCGTTGTTTATATGTTTGTATATATATATATATATATATATATATATATATATATATATATATATATATATATATATTTAATTTTTTAAAGTCTGTTGTCTCACTTTACTCGCCCCCGATCACACTAACTGGATTTGTATAAGGTCTATGCTGCCAAAAGTGCAGCACCTGTTTAGTAGCTGTCACTCCTTAGAAATGTAAAGTTAACAATTCCTTAACTTCTTCAAATCTCCAATTACTACCTTGTTCTTGATCAGCCATTGTATTTGAAAAAAAATTAAAGTGTGTAACATATACGATAAAAAATACCCAATAGGTCTGGTATACAGTTACATGTGATGTTGACTTTCAGTCCACGCCCACGATAGCGCTTCAGCGGCGGTATAGCCTTTCACACAGGCAGTTATGACGGTTCAGTGCTGTCTCTGAACCACTGCGTGTTATGATGGTTCTCTGGCAGTACAGGCAATTCACACAGACCTCTAAGCAGCTTCAGTAGCGGTTCTGAACCGTCATCACTCCTCTGTGTGAAAGCACCTAAAGCGCTTTACATGTCAGTTCAAACAGAAAGAAGTCTGCAGTATCAAGAAATAGTAAAAATTATAAAACAAAAATTAAATTATATCAATAAATACACAAAATCTAAAAAACAAAACAAAAACAAAAAAAAAAAACAGGAAATATATAGTAATGACAAACTAAACACAAAATTAAGCAATTCAACTGAATAAAAATTATTCTATTGGTAAGTCAGGTTAAAAGGCTAACCTATAAAAAGTAAATATTTAATCTTGACCGAAGCAGCATCTCCAATTGAAAGGGAAATGAGCTCCACAATCTGGAGCCATTATATCTAAACCCACATGTACTGATGGAGTCTACTGCTTAAAGATAGACACATTTCAATGCCTTTGTAGTACACTACAAAAACACAAAACATTTCAACAATGTCTAAACAAAATCTTTGCCTTATTGATGCACTACTTCTTACACTGCATTTAGGAACTTGGCAGACATTTTTAACACAATAAAATGTGCCATCCCAGTAACCTGAAGACCCCTCTCCCCACAGTGCATCTCCACGGCAACATGACCATGCCCCTCTCAATAGAGCCACCATCCCCTCAATTATGCACAGAACAGAGGAAATCATCAGCCCTCTCAGAATCTCACTCCTGTCTCAGATCCCCCTCTGTCTGCATTGCTGTTTGGGAATGTTTTGTCTCCCTGGCCTATCCTCTTCCTGCGTTGCAGATATTAAGGCCCCCAGCTTAGATGGATTCCTGCCTGAGGATCAGTGCACACAGCAAGACACAGGACACTGTGTAAGCTTCACAGCTACCAGGCCTGCCTCCCCTGAGGATCAGCACACACACAGAGACACAGGACAGTGTGTGCGCTCAGCAAACAAGCACAGCCACAGCAAGCCATTCACACTGAATCTAGGGGAGAGGGAGGGGGAGGGGGTTGGGGGTGGGGTCACCACCAGGCATCCCATTTCACTGCAAGGTGTGAGGGGTGGAGTACAGTGGACAGGCCAGGTTAGAAACAGCAGTCTAGGATTACAAAGCAGGCAAAGAAAACATTATTTTTAACTGGCTTGAAAGCTAATGGGTTCCTTCTCAGAAAACTTTGACATCTGAATGAACCCACATCTTCCTGAAGCATCGTTGATGTCAGATCTCTTCAGGCTTGGTGTGCCTGCATCACAAGATTAGACGAGGAAAGGGTTTGCTTATTAACTTTGAAGGCCATTCTGCTTACAGTACGTCTGGGAAAATGTCTACATACATTTAACAATGCTCAACGAATTCCTTTGGGCAAACAATTTGACAAGAAGCATTTATCAAAGAGATGCTAGATCAGTCAAATTATTTTAATTGTTTCTTTCAGCATTGCTGGCGAGTGTCTACTAACTAACAGAAGCTTCATTGAGAAGCAGATGAGCTGCTGCTGAAGGTGATGGGGGTTCAGGCTTCTCCATCACAAACCTGTCCCTGTGAAAGAGGCTCTACAGCTCTACAGTGAGACGCCGATTACCTGGGTTGTGCAGGGAAGGACTCCACAATGGTTCCCTGTGAGTCTCCATCAGTCCGTCAGTGACACACACTAGAGCTAGGTTCAGTCTCAAGTGAGACTGTGCAATTCACAATAAAATGCATTTACAGTGTCATTGCAGTTGAACCCTGGCACACCTGTGTTTTTGTAATTACAATTGTAATTAACATATAATTGATAGATTCCAGTTCAATTAGCATTTATTTCTCATTCAATCATTATTCTTGTATTTTCAACCATGTTAAATGTGGGTAGTTGTTTATGTTACTTTTTAGTAGTTACTGCAGCATAATTGTAATTGCCCAAAATACCATTGGAATTGGAATTGCAATTTCAGCAAACAATTCTGCTGTCACTGTGAATGTAATTAATCCCTGGCCTGACACACGCAGCCCTGCCACAGCAGCACAAATACAAAACAAGGTTATCATCATCACCACCTACCTGCATTACAGGGGTGTGAATAAGACTCCTATTGCAGAGCAGTTTCACCCATTCCAGGTTTATGATGTGCTTCCTTAGCCACTGTGTGTAAGGGTAACAGGCTCAGGTGTGTCTTACTAAAAGCTCACAATAAAACCAGGAATGGATCAAACTGCTATGAAATGGGAGTCTTACTTCCATCCCTGCATTACTAAAAATGTAAGTGTGGTCAGGCACGAACAGGCACCTCCATACCACCCTTGATATGCTTATAACTAATTCGTTTATTTCTTTTTTATAACAATTGGATGAAGAGAGACAGACAGGCTGGTATATCCTTGTAATATCCACAGATTCTGAACTCAATAGAAATGGGGGTTTTAGACAGGCACCGTTCAACAAGAATTGGGGCAGAATTCATTACTAAATGGCTGGAGGCAATGAACGTTGCCCTTAGGTCAGGTGGTGCAGAAATGTGCCCGATATTTACATATAACATTTGTTGCAAGGAAGGAATTGCTGCAACTAACTTTACTGTAAATAAAAAGCATGCCCTAAAATGTATTGGTTCGGCGCATGACATTTACAACGGCAAGGTTGAATCCAAATGGCTTGGTAATTTTTCCCCCTATAAACAACCTGGCATTTTACCATGCTTTAGATTTTCACCCCTTACTTATCGAGCTTTACGCCTTCCCATGCTTAACTACACAGTGCTTTGCCATGCTTCCTTGCTTGCCTACGCTCCACTGTTATAAAAGCTAAATAGATTCCCTTGCGTTTAATTGAATTGACATTTTAGCACTTGAGGCTCAATCCCACACGTCCTTTAAATCAAAGGCAGAATGTACTGCTATACCCTTCTTATTTGACCCCAACACAGCACCTGTTCAGAACGCCTCAGAATGCATTTGCAACTTTCTAAGAACTTCTCCCGAAGACCAGCTGCCAAAAATCCAGTTTAAACTACCGCACGGCTATGCGACTAAGACAAACTCCACACCATGAAACATAAAAGCCAGCGGTGCCAGTAAGCTACTCCTAGCAGGGTGTAACTTTGTAAGTAAGGCACGTTTTCAACACATGCTTGACACGGTGCTCTATAAATGTTTGATAAACTTGCCCAGAGCAAAAAGAAATATTAACGCGAAAGAACTCAATTGTATTTGTTCTGTAATATGTTTTAATAATACTCACCGGTGTGTAGGTTCCCAGCATCTGTCGCCGCGTACTCTAGATATACAGCTAACAACCCCAACACCAGCACGCATCCAAAAAAGACGAATTTGAAATGTTTCTTCAGTTTCTTCAGTGGGAAGAACCACATCATGTTGGTTGTGAGTCCTTCTCAGTGTTTGGTGTTTAAAACTGGTTCACCGTTCTCTACGGTTGTATCACTTTTCATTTACGTTCAGCGGCGGTTACTCTTCATTTTGAAATCCACACGCGCAGTTCCCCTCAAGACGAACAACATTATTCCACCCGGGGAGGTTGAGCTCGAGCTGCACGCACTAGTATAACATAAATTATAACGCTGCTTTACTTCAACCATGTGGGGGCATCACTTCAACATTTCTTCTGGCGTATTATATGTTCATGTTCTATTTTTATGCTAGTGAAAAGACAATAAAAACTCCACAAAGAAGATAGAAGCCGCTGCAACAAGGTAATTATACTCCAAACGCCCAGTGTCTTTACCTACTGCGGGGAGGAGCTTAAAACGGCAACGCCTTTTCGTCAACTTGCTTTTACAAACTGTATTTCTTTCTTTCTTTCTTTTTAGACAAAGTGGCACAGGTTGCAACGCGCTTTAAATAAATAAATAAAATATGTTAGTTTTCGGTCTGCTTTGTGGTTGGACCTATCCCAATGTCCCGATGTGGGCCCCACTGTGTAATGTATAGTTGATATGCAGATTCTCTCTGCTGTCCTCTCTACCCGGCTCTTCTGCTCACTGCGCTTGCAATAATAAATTAGGCGATGCGGAGTTTGGATAATGCAACGAGTAACTTGCTTCAAATACATATTCAGAAGTTGTACCAAAACTTTGCTACAATGAAATTCAAAGAAAGATAAATGGGTTGTTATATTGCAAGTGTTTTGTGCTGCCAGATTGGTAGCTGCAAAATTAACTATTGATAGTAATATCTACCTAAATTATATATAATGTAAAATAAGGGCTACCAAATATACTGTATAATGTATGTTGAAAAAATACATACAATCATACAGATTCTAATATATTTTAGTATATATTTGTTATTCCAATATATATTTTGCAATATGTTAGCAATGACTCGGTAATACGATATACAACATATTTGTAATAGATGAACCCAAATATTTTATTTTCTTGTCATAATGGGGCACAAACACCTTAAAGAGGGAAAAAGTCTGCTCCTTTTGTTTTATCTCTGTGAGGTATTGAAAGGTTAACATAAATGTGTTTGGATTTTTGGTGTCAGTTTTGCAATAATAAAAAGAGCTTGAAATGTTCTGTCGAATATATATATATATATATATATATATATATATATATATATATATATATATATATATATTATATAAGGGGTTTAAAGTGTCCAAAAAACACCAAATTTCACAGTGTTGTTTTTGTGATACTGATAACATTTTACAAACAAAACAAACCAGACTTGTTTTTAAACAACACCAACAACATACTTTCCAGGATTTAGGTCTTCTGATTGTGAATTTTTACAATCACATGTGAATCACACCTACCCCCATTGGCACAAGAACACACTCTGAGTAAAGCAGAGGGAACCTGTGTCTTGAAACCTGGTTCCTGGAGATCAGGAGACCTAGTTTGAGGCCACTTTGCTGTATCAAACCCCAAGTCTCCCCTGGTGTGCCATGCAGTGGCCTGAAACCTAGGCTCCTGACACCAAGTAGATTTGTGTTACCTCAGCTTTAGGTGAGTATATTTTTCCAGTTTCCTCATTAACTACAAAAGACAATAACTCATCCACCATGCCTGAATTGTGTGTGAATGGGTTGAGGAGCATGACAAAGACTTCAGGCATCTTCTATTGCCACCACAGTCCCCCCTGTGAGGTATGAACAATGCATTCACGATCATCAGCCAACCAATTAAGTGAAATATTAATGACAGACTGAATTAACATCCCCCAGACACCTTCCAACAACTTGTGGAGTCTATGGCACGTTGTGTCAAATTTGATAGTAGGTACAAATCCTAATAAAGTGGTCAGGCAGTGGTTTGTGGTTCTACAAAAGATGTAGAAATAAAGCTGTCAGTTTATATGCCTTACTTTCTAGTCGTCTGTTACATGGTTACTTCTTGGGATCAAAGCATGTCACTGGCTGCAACAAATGTCAGTCATTAGAGGGAAGCAGCTGGTTGGATAATGACAGAAAAGAAGGCGTTGAAGGGGTGAGGACAGTTTTACCCTGTGGAAGACACTACAGGTGAAATTATAATAATTTTTTTACATTAAAAAACGGTCTTCATTCTATTGGTTGGCTTTAAACAACTCTGGGTATTAAGCATCTTAAAACTGGATGTAGCCATCCTCTAATTATAATTTCACATGTTCATAAATCATGTTTCACGTTCACCTTTAAAAGTAAGGAGTCTGCCAATGTACCCTGCGTGTGTACTTTCACCCATTTCATTACCATTGGCTTAAACCCCTTCCTGTTTTTGTGTTTCTTTTTTCTTTTAAAGAACTGAATCCCTACAGCAAGGTAGCGTTTCTAGGAGACAAGGGCGTTGCTAGGACACCACAGAACGGTGCAGGTGAGTCAGCTGTTGCTTCCTGCAGCAGGTGTACTGTGTCCATCCTTATAAAAGTTTACCACTGTAAAAGCATAATAGAAAAGAATAGTGAGGTATGGCAAAACATATTAATAAACATGGCAATCCTCCAGGGTAAATTATGTTAAGTGCATAGCATAGTATAATCATGGGAAATGCAAAAAAAACTGGGAAACTTTTATAAGAGCTGTTATCACATTTAATTTTGAACTCCCATTTCAGAAAGACTCCTGACTCTGGGCAATTCTATTCCACTCCAGGCCCTTTGTGGATGTACCGAACTGTCTCGTATGTATTGCTGTTACCCCCTATGCCCAGCCCTCAGGCCCTTTCTGTGGTTCTGAAGCAGGGGAACGGCTGACAACCATGATGTTTCTGGGATTGCAGGAGTGTGGAGATGCACTGCACAAAAAGCACAGTGTGAAGCATGCAGGGGTGAACTCCCCGTCCTCTGTGACTATGCTTCAATAAAAACCTCTATATTACAGTCTTGACGTCAGCAGTATCACAGGAACGGTAGGAGGAACTGTCATGTGTGAAGGATTTAACAGTCCAGGTTGCTGCACTTATAGACAAGGTGGAATCATTATGTGCATTTATACTGTAGAACATGGGAGTCAATGAAAACAAGTACCTGTATGAAATAAATAAGCAATTTATATCAAATAGATCACCAAAATAAAGTGACAGGTACATGTGAAAGGGTTTCATAAAAGTTACAAGGGGTCATAAACATGCTGCTAGTTTGATGTTTAAATGTCAACCATTTCATTCCTGAATTGTTTTTTGTTGAGCTTTAGAATAAACTTTATTGAGGATACATGCCTTGAAACAAGATGCCGTATTCCAAAGATAAACTGGCAATGGAAAAAAATGGGGCTTGAATTTCACTGATAAAATGATGACATATAAGTAGCGACAGCATGTGTGTAGACCAGCATTCACATCCGCAATCCTAACCAATTTTTTATTTTTTTTATGTAACACATTGAAACAAAATCTACTGAACAGGGATAAAGGGTATACTGTTTTTATAAAGCAGATCATCTCAGAATTGTTATACAGTATACTGTCACTATTTCAATGCTTCAGACAGCCGATTATTCGATTTTTATGTGAAAAGGTTTTTAATTGTGAACATTACAAGTACTTGCTGTTTGCATTTTATTACAGGAATTAATCCACAACTTCAAATCAATCAGAGTGGTAAGGTAAAAGTTATAAAAACATCTAACAATCATACTGTGAGGAATGCCATGTATAACATAAGAAAAAGCACAGGGAAAACTGCACAATGACCATGCTGAACTTTTGAATAAGGATAACGGCAGCTCTGAAATACAGCTGGGGTTCTGCAGAGTCAGAGTCAGTGTGTGAGTCAGTGTCAATATGTGAAAGTCAGTGTGTGAGAGACAGTGTGTGAGAGTCAGTGTGTCAGTGTCAGTGTGAGAGTCAGTGTGAGTGAGAGTCAGTGTCAGTGTCAGTGTGTGAGAGTCGATGTGTGTATCAGTGTCAGTGTGTGAGAGTTAGTGTCAGTATGTGAGAGTCGGTGTCCGTGTGGGAGTCAGTGTCAGTATGTGATAGTCAGTGTATGTGATTTAGTGTGTGAGAGTCAATGTAAGTGTGTGAGAGTCAATGTGTGAGAGTCAGAGTCAGTGTGTCAGTATGTGAGTCAGTGTCCATGTGTGAGAGTTAGTGTCAATGTGTGAGAGTCAGTGTATGATTTAGTGTCAGTGAGAGAGTTAGTGTGTGTGTCAGTATGTGAGAATCAGTGTCAGTGTGAAAATGGGTGTGTGCTAGTCAATGTGTGTGAAGTTGGTGTGTGAAAGTCAGTGTCAGTGTGTGGGAGTCAATATGTGAGATTCGGTGTGTGAGAGTCATTGTGTCAGTGTGTGTGTCAGTGTCAGTGTGTGAGAGTCGATGTGTGAGAGTCAATGTGTGTGAGAGTCAATGTGTGAGAGTCAGTGTGTGAGTGTTAGTGTGAGTGTCAATGTGTTTTAGCACCTCTGTCACTGGAATCACAACTCTGCCCTGAGACAGAGGCTTCCCCATTCAACCATTAGCGGCCCGTCGCTCCCAATGCTATCCATTGCTGGAGAGGGACAGGCTGCTTTCTTATTGCAACTGACAGGGCAATGGAGCCCAGGACAGATTGCATCGGAGTGGCACACGAGGGGCACAGGAAGGGCACTCACACACCAGCATGTCTGCACTGGAGAGGCACAGGAAGGGCATTTACACACCTGCATGTCTGCACTGAGCCTGGAAGATAGGGATGCACAAGCCCACTGATAGCTCAGAATTTACAGGCACTGGGATGGAGGTAGTGTGGTGTAGTGGTTAGAGCTGAGGGACTGGGAGGGATACAGCGTGGTCTAGTGGACTGCCAAACATTTACCTTAAATGGAACTACCAATCTTATTGTCCTTTGTACTGTTATATGTTTGTGTAGCTTCCCCTGCTTATGCGATACATTCACTGTGCTTTGCTATTCTTATTCATACTTCTGTGTGCTTTACCGTTCTTTACCCATGGCAAGCAGGTAGGCAGTCAGGCAGGCAGGGAGGCAAGGAGGAAGACAGGAAGGAGGGAGACAGGGAGAGAGGGGGGCAGCTGATCTAGAGACTGTTGACACTGTTTGTGTGTGTCTGCCCTTTACAAGCTGACAGGTGATGTGACTTTACTAAATGGAAGTTACAGCACCGACAGGGCTGTTAATAGAGCTTCTGCGGGCCTCAGTATAATCAGGACCCTTCTTGAATTTAAACAGCTGTTTTTGCATAAGTGGACAAATTTACTGTGGTAGTCTACATTAGGAGAAAGTTTACAAAGCCAAAGAGAAGAAGTGCATTTTCAAAACCTTTCCAAAAAAGAAACAGTATGTGTAATCTCACAAAAGCATTTTTCAGACTGATAACAACCGCTAGAAGAAAGGAGGTCAGCAGTTTGAACATCTATTTAAAAGGGCCATGATGCAAAACAAGGTCTGCTCAAGGAAGGGGCAGCAAAAGGTGAACTTCCCCATTTATAAACACTGTGGGGTTTTTGAAATCTGCACTGTTACGCCACCCTCTAGTGGTTGATCCAAATAACTGTAGGAGACTCGGAGAGCTCCTAATTGTACCTGCTGCTTATATGCACAAAATAGCAAGCCTGGGAAAGGTTTCCATACAAATCTTGGGTTGGGTTAAACGAGATCCACTGTGATCCAAACAGGCAGAGTGCAGAGACAGCTGTAAGTCCCACACTGTGAGGACAATCAATGGTCCACCAGCAATGATAGACCGTGGGCCATATTTTCAGAGCTCCTAAATTGAAAAATATAAAAACACAACCACAATGCCATAATAAATAAACAATACATTTAAATAATTATATCAGTCAACTGCTGTATAGTATTTACCAAAAAAAAAAAGCCGGTAAAACTAAACACCTACTTAAAACAGTAAAAACTTTATTATTAATTATTTTATTTTATTTATGTATTTATTTTGCATATTGACATACTCGGGTAACTAAACTGAGACACCACACTTTGGACCCCATTTATCAGCAAGTAAGAGCAAAGTAATTCCTATGCGTTTTTATTGGTTACACTTTGGGGTTCTGCTGTTCGTGGGGTACGGCTTGCTCATGAAATCTTTAGTATTTCTTCAAAATGGGGACGACATCCTATCAGCAGACTGCAAGATATTTTATGAGCAAGGGGGGGGTAAATGGGGCATCAAAGTTAACTGCTATTTTTTTAAAGGAGGAAAATCATGCAATTACAAGATGAACAAACACCCCAAGACTGCTAAAGAGAATTATATGTATTAGTCAGCACCTCTATATAGAGACGATCCCAAATAAGCAGATGTTAAAATTAAATGAGGCATTTGACACTACTTTAGTCACATTTTGTTCTAAATGAAAAGAAAAAACAATGAAATCACATCACATTATTATTAAAGATTAAATGCACCATTTAAAATACGAGTCATTTTTTTATTCCTAAATGAAATTAACCACTGGTTTTTATTTCTACATGAAATGAAAAATAATGAAACCTCATCTTATCATACGGCAAGGCACCTGTGAAGTTGACATGCCAACTTTCTTTGCAACATCAGCCTTAGAACGATAGGTTACGGCTATAACTCCAGTTACCTGAAAGAGAAGATAACTGCCAATGATATTTTTCGGATGTGCCTGCTTATCAAAGCTGCTGATAGGCCCCTCCGCGGAGTGACTTCCTCAGTCCCGCCTCACCGAGGTAATAAATAGCCACTGCGCGGAGACGTCAGTCTCGTTTGCATCAATTCAAAGAACCTTTGAATAGGTAGAACCTGGTAAATGTATGCAGGGTAGTCCAGCTAGCCGCAGTACGTATATCACCTCTGAAGAGGGCCCATGACGTAGCCACACCTCTGGTTGAGTGCGCGGCCACCCTCACAGGTGGGATATGCCAGCATTAGTATGCGCAGTCGAAACCGTGTCCACAAACATCATCCCAAACACACATACAGGAACTGCACTGACAGTGCCTGTAGCTCACTGACCCGTTTAGCAGAGCTGATAGCTAACAGAAAGGCTGCTTCATAGAGATATTTAATCTCTATGGTATCTACGGGTCCTTAGTGAGAGCTTCAATACCAAGTCTAGACTTCATTAGGGAAGGACTTCCTTTATATGAGGTCGTAACCGTCGAGCACCCTTTAGAAAACGGGTTGCCAGAATATGAGCGCCCGGGGATACTGAGTCGATGGGAACATGGCAAGCAGATATAGCTGCTAGGTACACTTTAGAATTTACCCGTCTCTAGTAGATCTTGCAAAAACTGTAAAATAATTGCTAAAGGGCAATACATGGGATCATGGCCTCCAACCATGCACCAGTTTTGAAAATATTTCCACTTATAGGTGTATAATGCTCTTGTGGAAGAAGCGCTAGCGTTCTGCAGTGGACTCACTACTTCGTCTGAGAGCCCTAGGGCAGACAGACTGTCCTGTTCAGGGGCCAGACCGACAGCAGGAGTCTGCCCGGTTCTGGGTGCCAGAGGGTGCCTTTTGCCTGGCAGAGGAGATCCACACACAGCGGGATCTCCCAGGGCTGTCCATGCAGCAGCTGGGCCACCAGGAGAACTGTCACTTTCTCTCTCCTGACCTTCTCGAGGAAGGCAGGGAGCAGCGGTATAGACAGGAAAGTGTATAAAGGCGGTTTGGGCCATTTGTGCGCTATGGCGTCGATGTCTAATGGACCTCCACAGCTGCAGAGGGAGAACCACAGGGGGCAATGGGTCATCTCTGCCGCGGCAAAGAGGTCAACCTGGGCTTCCCCGAAGCATTCCCAAATGCCCAGCACCACCTGAGGGTGCAGTTGCCATTCTGACAGGTGAGGACCCTCTCTGGGGAGGAGGTCCACCGCCCAGTTCACCACTCCCGGTAGTACAGCACAGAGGGACAGGAAATGCCTCTGTGCCCAGATCAGCAGTCAAAAGGTTATGCAGTGTAACCCTGGGGACTGAAGTCCTCCCTGGTGGTTCACATACACAACCACCGAAATGTTGCCCGTGCGGACATGGACATGTTTGTTGCGGAGCACAAGGAGAAAATGTTTCAGCGTTAGTTGGACTGCTCTCAGCTCTAGCGCGTTTACGTGCAGGCGTGTCCTGCTACCCGACCAGAGTCCGCGGATTCATCTGCTTTCACAGACCGCCCCCCAAACGAAGCTGGATGTGTGTCGTCATCGCTTGACGGTTGTAAATGACCCCCAACCTTACTCCTTTGCTCAGGTGAGGGGCTCGCCTCCACCAGCGAGGTGCTTTCCAGCACAGACGAGGCACAGACAGCCGAAGGTGTCTGTCGCACTTGGGGTGTAGCCGAAAGGCATTGAGCCACACTTGAAGCGGGTGCATGTGAAGTAACCCCAGTTGAATGGCTGAGGATGCTGCGGCTACCAGACCCAGTAGTTTCTGGAACAACACTAATTGCACTGTGGACCTTGGTTGAAACAGGGCCAGGCAGTTGCGAATAGCAGCTACCCCGTCATCCGACAGGTAGGCTCACATTGTACGGAAATCCAGCCGGAGACCCAAATAGACTTGTGATGAGTCAAAGGGGTTTCGGTCTGTGATTCAGCCTCCCGACAGTAGGTGGCATCAAACCAACTCGGGACTTCCCTTACCAAGATCTCGTGACCATGGCAAAAGTCATCTTTTGAGGGGCGGCACCTTGGTGAGGGGCGGAAGTACGAGTATGTAACTTCCAGCCACTGGAGTCAAGTGAAGGATAAGGACACGTGTCGGTTGGGGATTGGTGTTCCACTGACTACAGAGGCGGGACATTACATACTAAAGGGAACGTACTACTGTGTTCGGGGTTGGTCCGAAAGAAAAAGTAGGAGGAGTCACGGTGAAGGGAGATACTGATTTTGTGCAGCGGGTTTTTTTTGAAATACTAACATTTCTTTTGTCTTTTTTTTGTTTATGGTCACGACGAAGACAAATTAAAGACGTGTCATCAGTTTGTTTTGGATTTCACCCCTGCACTCCTTCCCTCACACCATTTTGTTTTTTTTTTTGTTATTTAATCCTTTTTGTGGTGTATAGAAAATAAAAATAAATTATTTTATTTCTGTACACATAAATTACTGTCTGGACATTCCATTTAATACACTCTCGCCTCACACGTGGTGTCAGAAGTGAAAATGGATCCAGCTACAGTTTTGACAATGTTTAGGGAGCAGGAGGAGAAGCGAGAGGAGAGAGAGACACGGCACCTGGAACAGCTCGCCCAGTTCTTGGGACAGCTGGTAGAAAAACTATCAATATCAACATCAGAGAGAGCGGTTGCCCGGATGTTTGCAGCTCAGCCTAATCTTCAGAAGATGACCTCGGAAGATGATCCCGAGGCTTTCTTGATTACTTTTGAGAGAGTGGCAGAGGCTGCAGAGTGGCCTAGGGAACACTGGGCCATGAAATTGGCACCCTGCCTGACAGGGGAAGCTCAGGCAGCGTATCGAGCCCTGACGGCCACGAATGCAGGGGACTATGTTAAAGTTAAAGAAGCCATTCTCTCACGCCTCGGGATCACGGAGGAAACATACCGGCGCCGTTTTCGGGAATACCAGCTGTCCAAGGGGATGCGGCCCCGGGTTGCGGGACAATATCTTTTAGATCAGTGCACCCGGTGGCTGCGGCCAGAAGAACATACACCCCAAGAACTGGTGCAGAAAATAGTTATAGAACAGTTTGCGTCTATACTACCGCCAGGGAATCGAGAGTGGATTAAGAGGAATAGACCTACCACTCTCGAGGATGCCCTCCTCCTGGCGGAGGCCTACGAAGACGCAAACGAAGGTGCCGGGTCAGACCCCACTCCTGCCCCTAAACTAACTCGGACCAACCAACCAATGAAGCCCAGAGGGGGTAACCGGACCTTCAGACCATGGAGGTCGAGGTTAGCCCCATCCTGGGCGAGAGAGAATCCCCCTAACCTGCCGGTCGCGGACTCGCAGGACAGATTAACTCCGTTGATGCCTCCTAACCAAGTGTGCTACCAATGTAATGAGCCTGGACACATTGCCAGGAATTGTCCAGTAATAAAGGTGGACCTGGCGACAAGATCCTGGTCAGCAGTAACAGGTAGGAACACTGGGGAATGTCGGGAGGGCCCTTATCAGTTAAGAGTACAGGTCGGGGGAAAGAGTACTTACGCATTTGCGGACTCTGGGTGTGCACAAACATTGATTCGGCAAGCTCTCTTGGATGGGGTAGCCTGGGAGCCACAGGGTAAAGTGGCTATCTCCTGTATTCATGGAGAAACTCGGGTTTATCCCACCACTAAAGTTAGACTTATTGTAGGTGATTATTCAGCTTGCGTTAAAGTGGCTGTAGCGCAATGTTTACCATACCCTGTTCTCCTGGGAAGAGACTGGCCGTTTTTTGATCGTATTTTAGGTCGGGAAATGGTCTTAGTTTCTACCAGGGGACAATTAAAGCAACAGGAGAAAACAATTGGCGAGATTTTTCCGTTGCAATCCGACCTGTTTAACCCTAAAATCCGCCCAAGAAAAACAAAAAGAGAGCGTCGGGTGGAAAAATATGAGGGAACTCTGAGACGACAAGGGGAGGGGTCTGACACAAAAGTAAACCAATCGCTTAAACGGCAAGGAAAGGGAGTAGGTATTCAGTGTAACCGGGGCTGCGAGGTTACTGAGGTGGAAGGTCATGTAATAAAAGACACTCCTCTCTGTGTACCTAGCCATTGGGACCGAGATATTGACTTGGGATATGAACAACAAAATGATCCCACGTTACAGTATGCTTGGAAACGGGTTAGATATATCGAGGGGAAGGATATGCAGGAAGGACAACCGGTGGTATTTCCGCATTTTTCTGTATCTGGGCACTTATTATATAGAATAACCCGGGCTCCCGGGACGGGACAGCTCGTAAAACAGTTATTGGTTCCTAGGCCTTTTCAGTCAGAAATCATGAGATTGGCGCATGACATTCCATTTTCAGGACATTTGGGAACTGAAAAGACTCAGGAACGAATTCTGGCCCGGTTTTTTTGGCCTGGGGTTTATGGTCTGGTGCGGAAGTATGTATCGGAGTGTCCTGAATGTCAATTAGCTGCCCCTAAGTCAGTTCGCCCCGCACCTCTGGTTCCACTTCCAATTATTGGGGTACCGTTTGAAAGGATTGGTGTAGATTTAGTAGGCCCTCTGGAGGGAACAGAGTCAGGATATCGGTATATTTTAGTAGTAGTGGACTACGCAACGAGATATCCAGAAGCTGTTCCCTTACGCTCTATGAATGCAATAGCTGTAGCGAATGAATTGGTAAAAATATTCTCTAGGGTGGGAATCCCGAAAGAAATTCTCACTGATCAGGGCACTAATTTTATGTCAGACTGTATTCAGCAACTATATAAATTATTGAAAATTCGTTCAATTAGAACCTCAGTTTTTCATCCACAAACGGATGGGCTTGTTGAACGATTTAATCAGACTTTGAAAAATATGTTGCGCCGCTTTGTAGATCAAGAAAAACGCAATTGGGCTAAACTGCTTCCCTACTTGCTCTTTGCAGTTCGCGAGGTACCACAATCCTCAACGGGGTTTTCCCCGTTTGAGCTCTTGTACGGTCGGCAGCCGCGGGGTATCTTGGATCTCATAAGAGAAGGCTGGGAAGAACAGTCAAAGGAGTCTAAAAATGTAGTAAAATACGTGTTGCAGTTACGCGATCGCTTAGAATTAGTCGGTCGATTGGCACATGACAATCTCAAAGCGGCACAGCAGAAGCAGCAACAAAGCTACAATAAAAATGCAAGAATTCGGAACTTTCGACCTGGAGACAAAGTGTTGTTATTGTTGCCCTCATCGGAATCTAAGTTGTTTGCTAAATGGCAGGGTCCCTTTCAGGTTATTCGAGCAATTGGTAAAGTCAATTATGAGATCCGACAGCCTGGGCGTCGGAAAGAAAGTCAAATTTATCATGTTAATCTCCTGAAACCGTGGAAAGAACGGGAAGTCCATTTTATATCTCCTGTACAGGAGGGAGAGGATTTTGGACCCTCAATTGAGTCAGAGTCAGCAATTGAGGTCCCGATGGGGGAACAATTAACTCCTGATCAGCGTGAAGAGGTAAGCAATCTAATTAAAATGTTCAGTGATGTGTTTTCTAACGTGCCTGGAAGAACGCATTTGATCGAACATGCTATTATCACTCCGCCAGGTCTAAGAGTTAGACAGAGACCGTATCGCATTCCAGAGAGTCGGAGAGATTCTGTTCGAAGGGAGGTGGAGTGTATGTTGAAACTTGGGGTAATTGAACCTTCCCGAAGTGAGTGGTGTAGCCCAATAGTACCAATAGACAAGCCAGATGGGTCACTACGATTATGTATCGATTTTAGGAGGGTGAATGCTATCTCCAAGTTTGATGCATATCCCATGCCTCGAGTAGATGAACTCTTAGACAAACTGGGGCAAGCTCGGTTTATTTCAACTCTGGATCTGACGAAAGGATATTGGCAAATTCCATTAACGAAAGCCTCTCGTGAGAAAACGGCATTTTCAACCCCAGAGGGTCTTTTTCAATTTTGTACTATGCCGTTCGGACTTCATGGAGCGCCTGCTACTTTTCAGAGACTAATGGACAGGGTTTTACAACCTCATCGAGAGTATGCAGCTGCGTATATCGATGATGTAGTCATTTATAGTTCTTCCTGGAGAGAACATTTGACTAGATTAGAAGCCGTCTTACAGTCTCTGAGGAGGGCGGGGCTCACAGCGAACATGGCAAAGTGCGCTATTGGAAAAGAAGAAACTAAATATTTAGGTTTCATAATGGGTAAGGGTAGAGTGAAACCGTTGGTTTCAAAAGTCCAGGCTTTGTTGGATTCACCGGTACCTACCACGAAAACCCAGGTGAGATCACTGTTAGGGTTGGCTGGTTATTACCGCCGCTTTATTCCACACTTTTCCACTATAGCCGCCCCTCTCACTGATCTCACTAAAAAGAACGCTCCAAATAAAATTAAGTGGAGTGCAGAGTGTCAGACAGCCTTTGAATCTATTAAAACTAATTTGAGTCAGGCCCCAGCATTAATAAGCCCGGATTTCAGCCGAGAGTTCGTCCTGCAGACAGATGCATCGCAGACTGGTCTGGGGGCGGTTCTGTCCCAGGAGAGAGATGGTATAGAACACCCGATACTATACATCAGTCGGAAGTTACTGCCCAGAGAACAGAGGTATTCGGTAGTGGAGAAAGAATGCCTGGCAGTGAAATGGGCAGTGGAATCTTTAAAATACTATCTTCTGGGACGACCCTTTGTACTCATCACAGATCACGCTTCTTTAAAGTGGTTAGACACGATGAAGGATTCAAACGCTAGGATTACGCGGTGGTACCTGGCGCTCCAACCCTTCGCCTTTCAAATAAGGTATCGTGCGGGTAAGTTACATCAAAATGCTGATTTTTTTTCCCGGGAGGGAGGTAAAAGGGAAGGGTTAGAGGTTTCCGAGTGTTCCTTCGGCTCCACTCTGAGGGGTGGGATATGTGATGAGTCAAAGGGGTTTCGGTCTGTGATTCAGCCTCCCGACAGTAGAAGGCATCAAACCAACTCGGGACTTCCCTTACCAAGATCTCGTGACCATGGCAAAAGTCATCTTTTGAGGGGCGGCACCTTGGTGAGGGGCGGAAGTACGAGTATGTAAATTCCAGCCACTGGAGTCAAGTGAAGGATAAGGACACGTGTCGGTTGGGGATTGGTGTTCCACTGACTACAGAGGCGGGACATTACATACTAAAGGGAACGTACTACTGTGTTCGGGGTTGGTCCGAAAGAAAAAGTAGGAGGAGTCACGGGTGAAGGGAGAGACTGGTTTTGTGCAGCGGGTTTTTTTTGAAATACTAACATTTCTTTTGTCTTTTTTTTGTTTTTATGGTCACCACGAAGACAAATTAAAGACGAGTCATCACAGTTTGTTTTGGATTTCACCCCTGCACTCCTTCCCTCACACCATTTTGTTTTTTCGTTTGTTATTTAATCCTTTTTGTGGTGTATAGAAAATAAAAATAAATTATTTTATTTCTGTACACATAAATTACTGTCTGGACATTCCATTTAATACACTCTCGCCTCACAAGACTGTACTCTGCACCTGTTTTAATTGGCTTTATGCATCGTTGAGGGTGAGACCAAGTTACGACACAATCGCTGTTTGGGCTACTGCTCCTTCCTGGGACTGGGAACAAATCAGCCAGTTGTCCAGATAATTCATCACCATGATCCTTTGCAGCCACCGTCCTTTTTTGGTACCAAGAAATTCCTTGTGTAGAACCTCTCTCTTCAAGAGGTGTGTTCTACAAGATGGAGGTCTTGTTTTTGAAGTAGTGTTTCTACCTCTTGTTTGATGGCCAAGACCTGGAGAAGGTCATTCACGGATGTGACCGTAATCCCTCGAAAGGGAGGAGGTCCTGAGTGGAATTTCAGTGTGTAGCCAGTGTGTACGTTGGCGAGAACCCAGGAGTCTGTGGTGCAATTGCACCAGTAGTGCAGATGGTGTTGTGCGAACGGGTGGGTCTGTGGCCGTGAGCCTTCAGGGCCCCTGCTGGGGCTGCTTAGGCTGGGACAGAGATTGCATGGGGAGTTCCCCCATCTTTGTTGCTGGCTCCTTGCTGCGGAGGCCTGGAGGCGTTGCCTCAGGTCGCCCCTTGGTGCCATAGGGATCAGGATAGTCTGGGTTACCATGGTATATGCCGGACACCACCCCCTCCCCCTTTCCCATGCCCATGCCCATGCCCATGCCCATGCCGAAGCATGAGAGGGGAGCGTCGCAGCTACCTGCCGGGAGGGCCCTCGCCCTGTGAGAGTGTTGCAAGATCTCTTCTACCACTGGTCCAAAAGTGTGGCCAGAGGAGATAGGCACATCTAGTAATGCAGGCTTATCCACATCTGGGACCCTTGCTTGAGACAGCCAGAGCTGTCTGCGCACCACCAACAAACTTGCCAGGTTCTGCCCAAGGCTTGTCCTTGGAAGCCTGAGATTTGTAACAACGTGCCCGAGACTGCACGTAGCTCTGAACTTAGCAGCTCGGGGAGGGTTACGGAGCACAGCATTCCATCCAGGCAGGCTGTTAAGAGGCCTCCTGTGTTTGCCAGACGCGTTACCTGCACTTCGGCGTGTAAGCCTTCTTAAAGTGGGCCTCCATGATCCTGCATTGGCCATCAAGGCATACAGGATCCTTGGATGGGTCTCCCACTGGGGGAGCTCGCACTAAGGCTGCTATGGTGGAGTCCACCGGAGGGAACTTTGTGAGCCCTACCGCCTTTGCTCCCTCTATGGAGGCAAGTGCGGCTGCACTCTTGGACACACTGGGCACTGAGGCCGAGTGTTGCCAAGAGGATTTGTTCAGCTTTCTTGAAGAGGGCAGCAGGTTTTCCTCAAGGACTTCTCTGTACTTTGCTCCATTCATTTTCCCTTCTATCCTGACAAGTGCTCCAGTCCCTGCCGATGAGAAACATCCCCATAACATGATGCTGCCACCACGCTTCACAGTAGGGATGGCGTTCTTTAGGTGATGAGCTGTGTTGGGTTTGCGCCAAACATAATACTTTGCATTTAGGCCAAAAATTTCCATCTTAGTTTTATTAGACCACAAAACTTTTTGCCACATGGCTGCAGAAAGTGTTTTTTGGCATACTTCAAACAGGATTCAAGGTGGGCTTTCTTGAGTAATGGCTTCCTTCTTGCCTCCCTACCATACAGGCCAAATTTGTGGAGTTCCTAGGATACATGTCACATGCATACTTTGACCAGTCTTGGCCATAAAAGCCTGTACCTCTTGCAAAGTTGCCATTGGCCTCTTGGTAGCTTCTCTGATCAGTCTCCTTCTTGCTCGGTCATCCAGTTTGGAGGTACGACCTGATCTAGGCAGGGTCTTGGTGGTGCCATAAACCTTCCACTTCTTATTAATCATCTTGACCGTGCTCCAAGTGATATTCAAGGCCTTTGATATTTTTTTATTCCCATCCCGATCTGTGCCTTTCAACAACTTTGTCCTGTAGTTCTTTTGAAAGTGCCTTGGTGCTCATGGTTGAGTCTTTGCTTTGAAATGCACTACCCAGCAGAGGGAACCTACAGGAACTGCTGAATTTATCCTGAAATCATGTGAATCTCTACAGTTTAACACAGATGAAGGCCACTTAACTTGGTGTGTCATTTTGAAGGCGATTGGTTACACCTGAGATAATTTAGGATTGCTATTACAAGGGGGGTGGACACTTATCCAACCAAGCTATTTCAGTTTTTATTTTTAATTAATTTTCTACAAATTTCCAGAATATTTTTTTCACTTGGAAGTTGTGGGGTAGGATGTATATATATATATATATATATATATATATATATATATATATATATATATATATATATAGATATAGAGGATATCCATATATTTTAATGCATTTTAATTCCAGGCCATAAGGCAACAAAAGGTGAACATTTTGAAAGGGGGTGTAGACTTTCTATAGGCACTGTATGTGTGTGTGTGTGTGTGTGTGTGTGTATATATATATATATATATATATATATATATATATATATATATAAAGATATATCCTATTATATTAAATAAAAGGTTTTTCAAAATTTTCTTTGTTTTAAGTACACAAAAAGTTTAAAAGAAAAAAAATCTTATTTTCAAGATGTTTTGGGGTAAAGTCCTTCAGCTGTTTAAAAGAAAAGCTTTTATTTTTTTTCGAAAAAGGGCTTTTGTCGACTTCCCGAAAACGAGGTTTGTATGGACTGTTATTTCTAAAAAAAAAAGAAAATTTGAAAAAATTTATAAAAAAATTTTGGAAAAGCATGTATTCGGATTTTGAAACTTGTGACGTCAAGATGTAAATATATATATATTAATATTTATATATATATATATATATATATATATATATATAATATATATATATATATATAATGTGTGTGTGTATATATATATATATATATATATATATATATATATATATATATATAATAGTACCACACACACACACACAGTTGTAGTACAATGTATAATTTCTGGAAATTTATTTTGTAGCAAAAGTTTTGCTTTTGTGGATGAGGAAAAAAGTTACAAGAAATAGAGGTCTACAATTATTTATTTCAGCATTTTTTTTTAAAACTCCAAAACTGCTAATTACAAAGTATTCATACTCTTTCATGCTATGATAGTATTGACTACAAGGGGCTAGAGATTTCAATATGATAATGCTGAACCTAATTCTAGAAAAGTTTAGAAAATGCTGGATTGTAGGTGAACATTCTTAAAGAGTATAAAATAGGTAGGCATGGGATGATTGCTATCATTACCAGTAAGTCAATAAGGGAAAAAGTAGAGCTATCTGAAGACATTAGGCAGAAATGTATTTACTGTCAAAGCTGAAGGAGGATACAAGATTTTAAAGCATTTGAGTATCCCAATTTTTAACTATTGTTTCTATTACACTATGTAACACAATTTTTGTTCCTGGGTAGTAAGTGTTATTTCCTAATTGCTTATGCCTCAAAAGTATAGAAAATGGCTATTATTCCCCACAAACTTTGCTTTTGTGACCAGGACAGTGATATTTCAAAATATCACTATTTCCAATGGGAAAATGGGCAAATGTGTGTCTTTTCGTTCACATAAAGTCAGAAAAAAAACAACATATGAATCCAAATTAACATGTATTTATACTAAAGTAATACAAAGATGACTACAAAAGATTTAGAAGTGAGTAGTTTTTCGAGATTTACAATTATACTATAAATACAGTATAATTGTAAATCTCGAAAAACTACTCACTTCTAAAACTACTCACTTCTAAATCTTATAATTTACAATTATACTGTAAATACAGTATAATTGTAAATCTCGAAAAACTACTCACTTCTAAATCTTATAATTTACAATTATACTGTAAATACAGTATAATTGTAAATCTCGAAAAACTACTCACTTCTAAATCTTTTGTAGTCATCTTTGTATTACTTTAGTATAAATACATGTTAATTTGGATTCATATGTTGTTTTTTTTCTGACTTTATGTGAACGAAAAGACACACATTTGCCCATTTTCCCATTGGAAATAGTGATATTTTGAAATATCACTGTCCTGGTCACAAAAGCAAAGTTTGTGGGGAATAATAGCCATGTTCTATACTTTTGAGGCATAAGCAATTAGGAAATAACACTTTGTTATCAAGAAGTACAACATTCCCTCTGTCTGGAAGAAAGAAGGTTCTTTCACTAGAACAAGTACAAGAACTGTGAGGAAGGTTAATAACAATCCAAGATATACTGCCAAAGATATTCAAAGTGAATTGACTGCAAGTGGGATGAAGTTTCCATTTCAATCATAGGTCGAGTATTGCATGGTGAAGGCCTCAATGGTCGCAGGTCAAGGAAAAATCCACTCTTAGGAAAACGTCACAAGGACACTTGCTTAAAGTTTGCAAAACAGCATTTGAATGATGGATATGAGTTCTGGTCAAAGGTTTTGTGGAGTGATGAAACAAAAAAAAAAAAATCGAGCTATTTGGTCACGCTGATAGTCATTACGTTTGGAGAAAGTCTGGTGAGGCATACAAAGAAAAGAACACCATACCTACTGTCAAGCATGGAGGTGGTAATATCCTTCTATGGGGCTGTTTTTACTCTAATGGCACAGGAAATTTAGTTCCAATACATGGTAAAATGGATTCCATAGCATACCAAAAGATATTGGCTAATCTGAAACCCTCCACTACAAAACTTGGTTTAAAAGCGCAACTGGACGTTCCAACACGACAACGATCCAAAGCACACATCAGAATCTACTTCAGAATGGTTGAAGAAGAATAAAATCAAGGTTCTGGAATGGCCTAGTCAAAGTCCCGATCTAAATCCGATTGAGAATCTTTGGTATGAGTTGAAGAATGGGCTGTGCACAAGAGAAGTCCTCTAAATTTGAATGAACTGGAACAATTTTGCATTGAATAATGGTCAAAAATCACTAAAGAATCATGCCAAAAGCTCATTGACAAATATCCTAATCATTTAAAAAAGGTTATTATTGCTAAAGTTACCTCAACTAGCTATTAATTTAATTTTCCTTGTCAGGTTATGAATACTTTTGAATTAGCATTTTTTGAGTTTTGCAAATAATAAATAATTGTAGATATCTATTTCTTGTAACTTTTTTTCCTCATCCACAAAGCAAAACTTCTGTACAAAAGATTTTTCCTAGAATTTGTTCAAGAATGTTTAGAAATAAGTTTCTATTGGCATATGTAAACTTTTGACTACAACTGTAAAAAATTTATATATATATATATATATATATATATATATATATATATATATATATATATATATATATATACATATAGCGGATCTCGTTTACATTTTCACTGCTCTTGTAATCCTTATACTGTAAATTTATAAGGTAACACTTTACATTGTGTCTAATTACTGCACATTTACATAGTCGTTAATTTACAATTACAATGTTATTATGGATAATTACAATGTACTTAATGTACACATTTTTTTGCACTAAACAACTGTATCAGACAAGGGTAAGGGTAATTAGATCACGCACAAAAATATACACATCAAGTAAGTTGAATGCATAATAACATCGTAATGATGTGTAAGTACACATGGATTTACTAAGTAACTACTATGTAAATACACAGTAATTCAAGACACTGTGTAAAGTGTTACTGTTTCTAACTGTTCGTTTGGCTGTCTCATTCAGTAGAGGCATTTTCTCTTGCACTCTGCTTCAAGTCCGTCATACAAACCGTGCAAGTGAAAATCCACTCTCAACTTTATTGGGTAACCGCTGAACACAGAAATAAGTCATTCAATCCTAATACAATACAAAAAAGCTTATTAATGCATTTAATGTGTTTATGTAGATTACATTGTGGTTTAAATGTTTCAAATGCTTTGTCAATGACATTCTGAGTGTGAGATCTACACTCAGGGATATTATCTGCTGCTGATAAGTTCCAATGGGGATGTGACTTATAGTTTGTATTGGGGTATATTAAAAATATAAAATAAAGTAAATCTTAATGTGCAGGCACATAGAGAAAAGGTTGTCTAATGAGCAAGCAATTCGCACTTCACAAATCAAATGTTTTATTATTTTTCCTTTAAAAAAAGCAACAAAAAAGTATTTGCTTCCACCGGTCTCATGAGAACCTTGTGTTCCACACCACAGATTCCCTTCCTGTGCAGGAGAGTCAGAGTGCAAAGCAACACTATTTTCAAGAGGGATGCTGAAGCTTCAAGCCCAGGCAGAGTCTTGCTGCTGGCTTTCTAATAGATCTGCCCTTTCTTGTGCCCTTTCTTCTTCCGACACAGGTCCTCTAACAAACATATGCTCTACAGTACAGGCGCTCCTCCCACATACAAGCTGCTTTTATTTTAAGGGTTCTGTTCGACCTCCATGCTGCCCTCCTCTGTTAGCCTGATCTCTGGCTTGACATCCTTCCCTTCCTCTGCAGCTTCTTTCTGTAGGAAAGAAACACAGGAGACAGAGTCAACCCAGCACTCACACAGCCTTCACTCAGGCGACAGGGTCAAACCAGCACACAACCTCCACTCAGGGGACAGGTCAAACCAGCACACAACCTCCACTCAGGAGACAGGGTCAACCCAGCACTCACACAACCTCCACTCAGGGGACAGGTCAACCCAGCACTCACATAGTCTCCACTCACGGGACAGGTCAACCCAGCACTCACGCAACAGGCACTCAGGGGACAGGGTCAACCCAGCACTCAAGAACACTCAGGCCAGGGTGCTGTTTGACCAGTGCCCCCTCCCCCCTCACCTTGGTGTCATGTGCTGCGAGCTTGGAGAACATGTTTGCGTAGAGCCGCTTGTCTTTCTCGTGCTGCTCTCTCAAGAACCGCTGACAGGCTGTGACCTGTGTCTTGGCTGCCTTGTTGTCCGGGTACAGCTGCACCACCTTTTGAAAGCCATTGCGCGCCTCCTCGAACTCCTTCAGAGCAAAGAGTGCCTCGCTGCGACGGAAAAGAGCCTTCTCATTGCAGCCATCCAGCTCCAGAGCCTAGGGACAGACAGACAGACATACATACAATTAGCACAACAGAGTCTTGTCATTGAGGAAGGGAGGGTGTGTAAGGCTCTGTGTGGAGGGAGAGAGTGAATGAGTGAGGGATTGAGGGAGTGTGTGGGGCGCTCTGTGGAGTAAGAGAGGGAGTGAGAGGGAGGGAGTGTGGTGTGCTCTGTGGGGAGGGAGGGAGTGTGTGTGTGGGGCGCTCTGTGGGAAGGGAGGGCGTGTGTGGGCGCTCGGTGGGGAGGGAGGGAGTGTGTATGTGAGGCGCTCTGTGGGGCACTCTGTGGGGAGGGAGGGTGTGTGTGTGTGAGTGTGGGGTGCTCGGTGGGGGAGGGAGGGAGAGTGGTGCTTGCGTGTGGCGGGGGGGGGCCCCGTGAGACACCCCTCTGTGGGAGAGGAGGACCCCTCCTTACCAGGGAGTGTCACACTCTGTGGGGAGGAGGAGGGTGTGTGTGTGTGAGCCACCCCTCCCTGGGGAGGGACAGTGTGTGTGCGGGGGGGGGCACTCTGTGGGGAGGGAGGGAGTGAGTGTGTGGGGCGCTCTGTGGGTAGGGAGGACGTGTGTATGTGAGGTGCTCTGTGGGGCACTCGGTGGGGAGAGAGGGTGTGTGTGTGTGTGAGTGTGAGTGTGAGTGTGGGGTGCTCGGGAGGGAGTGTGTGGGGCGAGCTCGTTGGGGAGGGAGGGTGTGTGGCGCTCGGTGGGGACGGTTTGCAGGAGTGTGTGGGGCGCTTGGTGGGGAGGGAGGGAGTGTGTGGGGCGCTTTCTGCACTGTGCTACCTTGCTGCAGTTCTCCAGGGCCTGCGTGTGCTCCTGTATCTTGATGAAGCACATGGCCAAGTTGAGGTGGGCAGCGAGCCGCAGGGCCCTGGCTTTCTGCTCGTTCTGCTCTGACAACCCGGACTCGTGATCCAGCCAGGAGACGATCTTCTTGTACTGCAGCGCAGCCTGCCTGTACTTCCCTTCCTGAGGGCAGACACAGAGTTAGGTACAGCAGTGCTGATGCTGTAAGAAACAAGGGACATGTGTGTCCCACAAATACAAACCATGCTAACTTTCTGATTTGTGCAATGAGGTGCACAAAACAGTTTTCAAAATGTACCTGACAGGTTGGCTCTCGTCATGCAAATTATCAGTTTCCGCCTCGTGATACCTGAAATTGCTCTCAAAATGTATTTTAAGAAGAAACCGTTTAAACAGCCGCTCAGTTCCTTGTGTACCTTAAGTAGTTAAACCATGAAATTATAAATAAAAATACAAAACAGGCAAGACACCACCACCTTGGGAACAGACTCAAAGAGGTGCTAAACAGTACTGTCTCACTCACATGGGAGCACCCTTAATTTTGACGCAAACACTTCTACCTTCATACAGACAATGCAGACTGCACTCTAATACAATCAAATAAACCCTCAATATTTATGCAAGCTGAAAGAGTGTTGCCACAAGGCTGCAATAAAGGAGGGAGCAGTAATACTACAAATTAGTAAGAGGCATGACTCATGGTATGCAGTGCGTATACTTAGTTTGCAGTGGTTCATGGTATGCAGTGCACTATACTCACTTTAAAGTACTGGGTTCCCTTTTCCTTGACAATGGGTCCTTGCTCCAGCTTCTCTTCTGTGCTCATTTCCCACGACTCTTTGGCCTGATTGGGGGGGAGGGGGGGTAGAAAATGTCTACTAAAATAAATTCCTAAGAGCAGGTATAAAAACACCTGGCTTCTTTGCAAGGCTGCTGCTGTGGGAAAGCTATTCGTACCTGAAATGACAGAGCCATCATCCAATAAGTGCGTGTGTGTGTGTGTGTGTGTATGTGCGTGTCCCTGTTGACACGCAGCAGCACTGTGTAGGCATCTCAAGGATTGAAGCCTTAATGCAAAAAACCCTTCCAAAGGAGTCTAGGAGTGACATACTACAGCATCCCCCCCATGAGCTCTAGAGGTGAGCTATAAATAAGAACTTCACCTACCAGCAGCCCCTGGAACTCCCTTCCTGTGAGTCAGAGTTCTAGAACTCCATCACAGAGGCAAAGCACAGGACAAGCTGAAAACAGTTTCTCATGTGAAGCTCTTGATTGGTTAAAAAGATTTCTTTACTATGAAAGGATTTCATCTACCAGTCTCAAAACTTTATTTTCACTGATACCACACCTTAGCCCTTTATAAAATTATGCTAACTTTCTTTTTTTGCAATGAGGTGTTTAAAATGTATTGACAAGTGGGATCTGGTCATGCAACTTTTCATCTTCCTCCTCGTGATACTTTTGTGCTTGAGAATCGAGTGGGTCGCTTGTCTGTTATGAGCAGCTCCCTCCCTCAACCAACCTACCTTCTCAAAAGAGACAAGCTTGACTTTGTAACTGAGCTCTGCGCCTGGAGGGATGTTAAACTGGGAGCTCCCTGCGTTGTCGAACCCATAGCTAGAGAAAACAAGACACAAACACAGCGGGATTATGGTTCAAATCTGTTCACTGTTGCATTGATAAGACTCCCATTGAACAGCAGTTTGATCAGTTTCTGGTTTTACTGTGAGCTTAATAAGACAAACCTGAGCTTGTTACCTCCACACTGTTGCTATTCAACCATATGATGATTTGACTTGGTGAAACTGCAGTGCAATGGGAGTCTTACTGCCATCGCTGATACACTAACCAACTGATCTCCTGTGGCAATGCAGCAAAGACGCTGCTATTAGTAATTTTAAAAGCATCCATAAAGCACAAATTAAAGAACCGATCCCCAAAACGTTTTGCCTAACCTCCCTCTTTGGCCCCCACTTCTTCCTCAGTCTCCCCTGTTTGCCTCCCTCTTACCTGGGTGAGAGCTTGATGATGGACTCCTCTCCTTTCTCCATGGACTGGAGAGCCTTCTCAATGCCTCTTGGGATCTCCAAGCTCTCCCCGTCTCCCACCTCAAACGTCAGCTCCCTGCGGTCAAAAACCTTCCCCTCCCACTCACCTTCCAGAGACACTGGAATGAACAAAATGGGTCAACAAACAGCAAGCACCACGAAACAGAAAAGGGTACTGCAATCACCATATAGACAAACAGACAGGCAATTAGATAGGTTCTCTAGATATGTGACACACAGACCACTATAAAAAGAGACATTCACTTCCTTATCTTGTTAGGTGTGGATTCTCTCAATAAGTCTCTCTATTGTCTCTTTTCCACTGCCTGGTGTTTCCACCAAAATCACTCGAGTGACACATGCAAGGACTGACAGCCACCTCTCCAAAATATCTAATTCTGATGCTTGACATAACTTGTGAAAACCTAGTTTTATGAAAACTGGATAAGAGGTTTTCTAAATAGTCGATTCTTGTTAATTCATTTAGCAATCGTTTATGGTAAATTACTTGTTCTAATTAGTACTGGGAAAAATATCCAAAAGGAATATTTTCTCACATGTATTCATATTCACTAGAAATGACAAAAACACCTTGCACTTATTTACCATCTCACCAGAATTGGCGTGACAATTTAAAAGACATAAAATGAAAAAGGTCTGTGTGATGTGACATTTAAAATATAAAAAAAACCCAAAACCACAGGATCAACACAGCAGCTCGAGCCTGTATTTAAATTTAGACAGTAAAATGCAAACAAACCATGCGCACACGCATAGTGATCTCTATGAAGGCTACCTGGATCAAAAAAGCATTGTGCTGCTTTAGAACAAGTCAGAATCTAACGGGACAGAAAAAAGGCAAGCACGTCACTCTGAAATGCCTCACTTAAACAGTGCCCAACTTGCTGGAAATGGTGTGCAGTGATTTTTTTTATAACAGATTGTATATATTATATATTTTTGTTGTGACTTTCTGTTATGTGGAATGCAATAAACGAGAACAAGTTTCCACTTCTCTTTTAATTGAAGTGTTTAAAGTTAAATTTCAGTTTTTATTTACTCGTTCAGCTACAAAAAGGCACAATTAAACCTCATGTTATTACTTTACGAAAACATGTCTATGGCCACTGTTTACTGTGAAGAAACAGCAACGGCAAGGAATGGAAAAAAAATAAAAAGATAAAAGCAGTGTCAACTATGCACTGTTTATTTTGGGAGTAAACACAATGTTTAACTAGAACTGCTATTTGGCATCCTTTGTTTAGTAGTTAATTCACTGGTTGTAAGGCCTACACAACGTATTCCTTACACCTGGGATAGTTTTCTACTTTAACCGGTAACATATTGTAACGTCTTGCTGTAAAATAAAAGGCACACACGTGGGCAACGCCCCCCTGCTGCTATGCTGTCTCTGCCTGCGTTCTGAGCAATACAATGGCTTTTATCACTTTTTGAAAAAGAACGAATACCCGAATGAACATTTAAATTATGAGCAGTTATCCAAACACAAAAATCCTGTGTTTGTCCCAGCACTAATTATAATACAAATTCATTTAACATAGTGCAAATAATTTTGCAGCACAAAAATGTGCACATTCCTTGCAGACAAAAGTGGAGGCGTTGTTTCTGTGGTTTAAAAATGCCTGTGATCAGAATGGGACAGCAACAACCAACTTTTCAATAAAATGCACAGTACTTTTAAATGTAAATACTTTTAATTATAATGTAATTGAAATTTCACTTGTGTTCCTGTAACTTCAACAAAAACTGACAGTATGCATTTGGCTTAGATAACACAATTTTTTTTTGGCTGGTCCCCTGAAATTCGTATTAATGAGAATTGACTGTACACGCAAAGCTTTGAAGAGTGTTTCAAACTGGATAATTTGACACCTGTTGCCTCCGTTTCAATGCCTGTTTTGGGAGTTCTCTGGGATTTAGCAGTTAGTTCCACTCACCCTCCACGATGGCGCCCTCATTGGGTTTGGTGTACTCCTCCCCCTTTGTGAGGATCCTGCGAATGATCCCTCCGTCCTCCTTGTCAGTGAGGTCCTCCCCCTTGAACTGAAACAACTCCACCTGGAGGATGGGAGAGGAAATGCAAGGGGGCTATTGCAACAGCTCTACGTGAGAATGTCAGTCGCATGCACACTTCTATTTATTTATTTATTTTATTTTTTAAAGTATGTTACCAAGGTACTGCCTGCTAGTCATTTATTTCTGCCCTCTCACCAACTTAACAAAAACACACACCAGATCCGAGATGGAGCAGGGTTGCAGGTAGTCTCCCGACTGCAACTCAGACCTCAGTGCTTGTAGTAAATTGCACTCCAGTGGACACGGCTCCCTTTTATGGCAGTGTAAATAACTGCAGCTCCGAGCAGCTCTCACCTCAAAGACCAGCGTCGAGTTAGGTGGGATTTTGGGTGGGTTGCCGGCTACCCCGTAGGCGTATTCTGGTTTGCAGATAAGCCGGCAAACTTCCCCAATCTTCATGGTACTCACACCAAGGTCCCAGGCTTTGATCACCTGCCCTGGAAACAAGAACACAAGCATTTTACTGAAGTACTTCCTCTGGAAGGCCAATTTATAGGAAACAATTACAATTAAAAAACGATTGAGTGCAACCAGCCAATCAGCTTTCAGATCTAGCGGGCTTCTATTTTGCATAGATGCCCGCTGGAACGTTGAAGTGCTTAACTGTGAATTATATTTTAAAATCAATCCGCGCACAAATACTGTTTTTTTCCCTTAATATTCTAATCTACAACTAATCTTATAACATAAAAAGCTACTTAAACATACTTTCTGAAGTTGGTCTAGAGACAAGGGATCTCATGTCTGTGACAGGATACCGTAATGAAGACTCAATTCACAGCAAATCAAAGACACAATTGGTCCACAATTCTGTCATTGGCTGGATCCAAACAACACTCTCCCTCAAAATCAGCCAGTCAAACTCCCAACCCAGTTTCAGTTCTTTCAGCACCAGCCAATCCACTCCCTGCCTGCTTGAATGACGCCCCGCCTCCAACAAGTTTGCCGGCTTATCTGCAAACCAGAATACGCCTACGGGGTAGCCGGCAACCCACCCAAAATCCCACCTAACTCGACGCTGGTCTTTGAGGTGAGAGCTGCTCGGAGCTGCAGTTATTTACACTGCCATAAGTGTTGAATTTAAATCAAGGGAAGTAATGTTAAAACTGTACAATGCACTAGTAAGACCTCATCTTGAATATTGTGTGCAGTTCTGGTCACCTCGCTATAAAAAAGATATTGCTGCTCTAGAAAGAGTGCAAAGAAGAGCGACCAGAATTATTCCGGGCTTAAAAGGCATGTCATATGCAGACAGGCTAAAAGAATTGAATCTGTTCAGTCTTGAACAAAGAAGACTACGTGGCGACCTAATTCAAGCATTCAAAATTCTAAAAGGTATTGACAGTGTCGACGCAAGGGACTTTTTCAGCCTGAAAAAAGAAACAAGGACCAGGGGTCACAAATGGAGTTTAGAAAAAGGGGCATTCAGAACAGAAAATAGGAGACACTTTTTTACACAGAGAATTGTGAGGGTCTGGAATCAACTCCCCAGTAATGTTGTTGAAGCTGACACCCTGGGATCCTTCAAGAAGCTGCTTGATGAGATTTTGGGATCAATAAGCTACTAACAACCAAACGAGCAAGATGGGCCGAATGGCCTCCTCTCGTTTGTAAACTTTCTTATGTTCTTATCTTA
The DNA here is from genome assembly GCF_017654505.1 of Polyodon spathula. NCBI lineage: Eukaryota > Metazoa > Chordata > Actinopteri > Acipenseriformes > Polyodontidae > Polyodon > Polyodon spathula. The sequence continues at coordinate 32,301,630 of NC_054540.1, read as the reverse complement.
TTTATGTTCTTAAAAAGTTTTCGAGTCAGACTCAATACTACATGCACTATTCAATAATTATACATGTCCAAATAAATTATAAAAGTAAGACCTCAATAAATAAATATTTATTGAGTCATTTTAATGTCAATAATAATAATAATAATAATAATAATAAAATAAATAATAATAATAATACTAATAATAGTAATAATAATAATAATAAAAGTTCTCTATGTGTATGCAGTTTTTCTATTCCAATATTCTAATTATTCTAAGGGACTATTTTCCTCAGTGGAATGCTACCTGGCAAAATATCAGAAGTATAAGGTAAATATAGGTTTTAAAGTTTTTTTTAAGAGAAAATAAATACATTGTTTTCTAATAGCAATAGAGCCCTCTCGATGCAGGCTACCGTGTGGTAGATGACCTTGACTTTCGTTAGCGCCCTCGCTGCTCCAGTCCCCGTCATCTACCACACGGTAGAGCCTGCATCGACAGGCTCTATCGCTTAATTAGAAATACAACGTAATTCCACATGTGCCATCTTAATACTGTGCGTAATTCCACATGTGCCATCGCTACAGCCAAAGATTCAGCATCTCCCTATACAATTAAGTCGAACGAAACATGCTTAACATATTGAATTTAGTGTTCAATGGTATATCGATACCTATGGTATATCATGATACCAAACTCCTACGTTACCTAATATCGGGCTAAAACAAATATAGAAGTATCATGGTTTTGAGATCGGTACCAGGTTTTTTTTATTTTTATCTTTCAGATCGCCACCCCTGATCTCTTTGCTGAAGTTCACTTTGACTGTAGTTTGTTCCGTTCTTTTAGTTTAAGTGAATCCCAGTGCACATTACTTACAAAAAAAAAAAAAAAGTCACAGCAAAGGCAACACATAACAGGAACACACTGATCAAAATTGATGCTTGTTTAAATCATCACTACAGTGCATTTGCTAGAAAGTGCAAAAATATAAATTTGCTGACATGTCATTAAAACTGTTTTTTGGATTTGTATTTTAAGTGCATGTAATGGGATAGCTGTGAAACTCCTGTGTTTTGAATTGCATGCACGAACGGTGGAAAGAGCAGAAAGAACATAGACTTCATTGCCAGCATATCAGTTTCCTTAACAGGATCAATGTGACGCTTCACCTGCAGAGGAAAGCATGCCTAAAGCTTCCGAGTCACCGCCAGACGTTTACAGGTTTAACGTGAAACCAATAAAAAGTACTTACGTTTTATTATAGTAGCCATAGTGGTTGTCTTTTGTCTACTTTCTTTGCAAGATTTCTAACGACCAAACGATCAAGATTTCTAACATCCTCTCACTAGTAGAATGTTCTTAATATGTTTTAAGGTGCACTGGGGCGTTGTTTTGACAAGACATTTGGCTTGAATACGCTTACGAGAATTCTGTTCTAATAATAGCATGTAAGAGGAAGGCATCAGTGGCCCATTTCATTTGTTTTGGAAATGTAGCATTAAATACAATGCTAAACTTTGAATTGTTCCCTACTGAATTGCATATGTTAGCAGTGTTTTTAGAAAGGCAGTTCGCCAGAATTACTTTTTTTTAATCCGCTAAACTAACTTTACTAAATTTGGAAGTGGCGATTTTCAAAATATCCAACACTATAAAATTGTAAAATCAACGTATAGTGTTTAAAATGAAGGAATACAACGTTTGTGTGTATTCCCTAATGTAACACATTACAGCGTTTGTTTAAAAAGAAATGTTTTACAATGTACATGAATCAATCAGGCTAGTCTAGTTTTGCATTGTACTTGTTTTACTTTCTAAAAGACTTGAACAGTATAGATTCATGGATGCGTTATGCTATATGTGACTTTTTAAAAACATAAGAAATGTTACAAACCAGGAGGTCCATTTGGCCATTTTCCTCATTTGGTTGTTTATTGATCCAAGCAAGAACCTCATCACGCCATTTCTTGAAGTATCCGTGTAAATCAGCATCCACAACAGTGCTTCATTTTTTCACTCCTTGCTCACATTTGTAGAGCACTTCTAAGATAACCATGTATGAAACATCTGGCCTGGTTATAAAAAGTGTGCTTCAAGGAAAGTATTTGTGTTATTTTATTATATATAAGAACGAACGGATTCCTTGTAATTGGAGTATAATATATATTTTAATATCTACTCATGTATTGGAAATCATAACTGTAAGAGCAAACATTCCACCATGCTGCATCATTATTAACTGTGTATTAGCCTATTATGTACTTTCCACTTGCAAAAAAAAGTTATTTAGCAGCCATTTATCATTTAATGGATATGAGACCCAAATTATCACTATAGCACTGAATATCACGATACTGTGCATGGTATCATATCGAACACTAACAACTACACACTGCTTTGTAGTTTTCCCATATATTTAATGACAAACTAACAAATTGAAAAATGTGACATTTCGAAATCTAACATGAAATATTGTACTACTATTATGGCTTCTGGTAGACTGTTACGATATCATTTCATAGTTTGATTATGTTGAATAAAATATCTAAACAATGTTCATGTAGTTTTTTTATTATTATTATTATTATTGTCTCAATCCTGAAATGATAGGTGACGCAAAGCTTTTGTCCATAGCTGCATGTATATCTGTTTTAGAATGGGTACAGGACCTCTGCTTTAACCCTTCATCAGCTCTAATGTGAGCTTCACTACGTATCAACAGCTCCGCCACAATCCAGATTGTGCGCTTGCCAAATTAACCTCCCCAGCCTATTGGATCACAGCAATGGACCTACCTTTCCCAAGGACAAAAGTGAACTGCTCGTCCCTGTCCCGGCTGGAGTCAAACTTGGTGCCGTCCAGCAGTGTCCCCACGTAGTGAACGCTGACCTTGTCCCCAGTCATGGGGGTCTCATTGCCCACCCCCTCCTTCAGAATCACCTGTTACAATAAAACCATTGGGGAGATTTAAAAAATAAAAAAAAAATAAATAAAAAACAGAAAAGAAACTAACAAAAAATAAATAAAAAGTGTTTAACAGTGTTCAATATGTCTTCAAATACACACAACCAAAAGTTATGAGCTACATATTCCAATACAGCCCGCGTACATTTAAATATATACTGTGCCATGAAAAAGCATTTGCCTCCTGTCTGATTTTCTGCATTTTAGCACATTTTTCACACTGAATTTGTTCAGATTTTTTGGGGGGTTGTACTAGTATATAGAGGGAGTCAGAGAAAAAAAATGACACCAAAGTTTGGTGCTGCTGTCATTTGTTTGGTGTGCAAGGTAATGAAACATGCACTCTTAAGGTGTGGAATAGTTCTTGCCCCCTCCCTAGTTAACTCAACCCAATTCAAGGGATAATTAGGATCAGCTGTTTGAATACTTTGGTTAACAATCAGACCTGATTTGGGCCAGTCCTGCCCAATGTAAATCTGACTAACATTAGCCCTTACCATCAGAATGAAGTTGTCAGCACACGGGTTCTAGAGGCACATCATGCCACGATCAAAAGAAATTCCTGAAGACCTCCAGAAAAAAAAGTTGTTGATACCTATCAGTCTGGAAAGGGTTACAAAGTCATTTCTAAGGCTCTGGGGCTCCACCAAACCACAGTCAGAGCCACACTGTCCAAATGGAGAAAGTTTGGGACCGTAGTGAATCTTCCCAGGAGTGGCTGTCCTGCCAAAATCTCTCCAAGAGCAAGGCCTAAAATTGTCCAGGAAGTCACAGGAAGGACCTGGTTGACTTGCCATCATGAATTCTGCTCTGTATCAGAGAATTCTACAGGAGAATGTCAAGCCATCCGTCCATGAGCTGAAGCTGAAGTGCAGCTGGGTCATGCAGCAAGCAAGCAAGACAATGATCCAAAACACACAAGCAAGTCTACATCAAAATGGTTGAAGAAATTTAAAGTTTTGGAATTCCCTAGTCAAAGTCCAGAACTAAACCCCATTGAGATGTTGTGGCAGGACCTGAAATGCGCAGTTTATGCTCGAACACCCACAAATGTCACCGAGTTGAAGCAGTTCTGCATGAAGGAGTGGGGCAGAATTCCTCCACTGCGCTGTGAGAGACTGATCAATAACTACAGGAAGCGTTTGGTTGCAGTTATTGCTGCTAAACGTGGCGTAACCAGTTATTGAGTCTAAGGGGGCGATTACTTTTTCACACGGGGGCATTGTGTGTTGCATAACTTTCTTTAATGAAATAAGTATCAACATTTTGTGTTATTGGTTCACTCAGGGTCCCTTTTATCTAATATTAGATTTTGGTTGAAGATCTGATAACACTCAGTGTCAAAAATATGCAAAAATGCAGAAAATCTGACAGGGGGCAAATACTTTTTCATAGTACTGTATGTATTGCGCTAAACCCTACATGCGTCATAAATATGCCAACAATATCAATCTATTTTAAAATCACAAAAACAGGAACAACACCTCAAGCTGTGTCTGCCAATCATGAAACAGACAAAGCCTGATAGTTTGCATGATTTACACCAGTTTCTAATGAAAACACAAGACAGTAAACCACACGAATAGAAAATAATGGGGGTACCCACATTAGTTTTGTATTTCATTACTGTGCGCACCACAAACGTGTGGTAAGGAGAATGCATCTTAAATGTACTGTAGTCCTACACCGGTCTACTACATGTTGTTTAGTGAAAATGAAGACAGGTGTATCCCCCCCCCCACCCGAGTTCTTGAAGCATGCAATAGAAAATGATAATGGCAAACAAGCCCCACGTCTCCGTTTTCTTTACGCCTGTTGCGAGTATATTTGACTACACATAATTATATATACAGACATTTAAGAGATTGCATTTCAGCAATTAAAACAAGCTGTATGTATACAAGCATTTAAGAGGTTGCATTTCAGCAATAATTAAACAAGCTGTATTTTATTACGACACGCACTGCAGACTCTGCATCCCTGCGTAGAATTATAAATTGAGGCTGGTACTGTACTAATTTAATAACATGTTCGTGAGTAGGTGTTGCACTCAGGTGCACTGCACTGTCACCGCCTGGACTGCAATAGTGCGGGCCCTATTGCTGACTGGGGCTATCCTGATTATTTTTACTAACACTCAAGGCACTGGGTGCTGGACAAGTGGGGTTTTCTGGCCTAGAGCTTGTAGGCTCCGCGTTACACACATGAATGATTCCCCGTGCCATCAGTTTTTGTTTTCCCCCGATGTAGTACACTGGGTACAAGTTGAAATGCACGTGTATACAGAACTTAATATCATGGTCCATTTTATTGTTTTTCTTGCAACCGAGTCAGGAGCGTTTTCTGTTTGTTTCTTCTAACAACGCAGTGTTAGAAGAATGAGCTAACAATCTTTCAATTTGAACTGGGTGAATAAACACTATCACACTGATGCAGATGCACACTTGTACACATGGCCTGTAATCTTTCTATTATTAACACCGCAGAGCCACGCAGTAATTACCTTTAACAGTCCCTCATCTTTCTTTGGAGTGAGGTCTTCTCCTTCTATTGGTATTGCCTGGTGCGCCTCTTCGCTTTTCACCTCTTCTGCAGTCATTGTGGTATATATTGTTTGTGCAGTTTGATATCCTGAAGACAGCGAGCGCAAGACTGAGAAAGAAAAAAAAACCCTGGATCAGTCGAATCCCTCGTTATTATTATATGCTGAAACTTTGTTGCCCTAACAATGCAACGTTTACAATTCACAGCTGCTTTGCAAACTGGTGCTAGTAGTACTGTGGATCTGTGCGATTAATTAGGCACAGCGCTGAGAACGGTCAATGCAGTCAATCCGCAGATGGCACTTGCGTGTTGTCTGCAGGGTGCTCTGCCAGTTGTACAGAACTGAAATCGCTTTCTGGAAGCGAAAAGGCAGAGAACTTTCCAGACATTGTGCTGTACGGTTAACTCGCTTTCCGTAGGAGGCCAGGCACAGAACTTTCCAGAAATAAAGAACAACTGCATGGGCTAGGGAACGTTTCACAATTGTGGGGAAAACTAAAAAAACGTAAAAACGTGTTTTAGTGTGAGAGTACTAAAAGTGTATGTGGTCCAAATCTTAAAACTTTATAATGTTTTTGGTGGCTCACATAAAAACAACATTTAAATGCAACACTGACACAAATAGGCCATGTTGTGTGTTAATTAAATACATTGGTTGCAAGGGTTATTAGGAAATAATATTTTTTAGGTGGGATCTGTAGCCTACCTTTTTGACGGTAACTTAGTTTACTTGATTTAGTCAGCAAATCCTCTAGATTGTTTTAATCCATACAGTGTAGAAATAATAATAATAATCGGCGTGTGTGCGTTGCCCCGGCTGCAGTTCTGAGTGTTGATCCTCTACTGAGTCGCGATTGGCTCTTCTGGCACCATAAACTCTCTCCGAGCTGTGATTGGTTGGCGGGTACCCCAAAGCTTTCTCTTTGTACCCGCGCTTTTTGCAAAAAAGTGTCTCTGTATGGGTAGAGGGTCTGTGTATAATGTAAATAAAAGAAACCTTATCCCAGAAGAGACGTGCCGTACTGTTCGGGTAAATATACATTCATATCGGCTTGATCGCATAAATCGTGTCGTTTTCTGCCTTTCGGTCGGTATGTATAAATCGGGAACACGTTTGCTTTTAATATTTTTTAAGTAACACACAGCGTTGTACTATTTCAAAACCAATCTAAGAATCGATTATTTTAAACAAGGTTTTACTCATGTAAAAAACAGAGCAAAACACTGTAGTACGGTATTTAAGTCTGTGTTTTGTTGAATTGTTAACCAATCGTGCCATAAATGGCCGATCTTACCTTAATGCTGCGAGTTTACCACATGTATACATGTATAATTATATATATATATATATATTATAGATATATATATATATATATAGTTTGTATATATATATATACTATATATATAATATAATCAAAAAACAAATGGAATTTCGATACAAAATTGTTAACGTTAGATAAATTTTCCAGGTACCGGCGAAAAACCGGGTAAACTGATTAATAAAAGATGTGTTGACAGCTTCGAAAAACTTCGAATTTCAGTATGTCAGTGAAATAATTTTGTAATCCTTTTGTGTACATAAAAAAAAAAAAAAAAAAAAAAATTTTTGTACACTGCAGTTATACCTCCTCTATATATGAGAGAGAGAGAGAGAGGCTTCAGTGAGTTGCATGAAAATAATTCCATCTAGGGTTTATGGGACCTCATAAACTAAGAGACAGGTCGAGTAGTTTATGAACTGTCACAAATCCCAAGTTGAAATTATTATTAAACTCACTGAAGCCTATCTATCAATCTATCTATCTATCTACATACAGTGCCTTGCAAAAGTATTCAGAACCCTGACCAATTCTCTCATATTACTGAATTACAAATGGTACACTGAAATTTCGTTCTGTTTCATATTTTATTTTAAAACACTGAAACTCAAAATCAATTATTGTAAGGTGACATTGGTTTTATGTTGGGAAATATTTTTAAGAAAAATAAAAAACTGAAATATCTTGCTTGCATAAGTATTCAACACCCACACATTAATATTTGGTAGAGCCACCTTTCGCTGCAATAACAGCTTTAAGTCTTTTGGGGTAAGTATGTACCAGCTTTGCACACAGTGTCGGAGTGATTTTGGCCAATTCTTCTTGGTAGATTTACTTCAGGTTGGTTGGACGACACCTGTGGACCGCAATTTTCAAATAGTGCCACAAATTCTCAATGGGATTGAGATCAGGACCTTGACTGGGCCACTGTAGGACATTCACCTTTTTGTTCTTGAGCCACTCCAATGTTGCTTTGGCCTTGTGCTTGAGATCATTGTTCTGCTGAAAGGTGAATTTCCTCCCAAGCTTCAGTTTTTTAGCAGACTGAAGCAGATTCTCTTGCAGTATTTTCCTGTATTTTGCTCCATCCATTCTTCCTTCAATTGTAACAAGATGCCCAGTCCCTGCTGATGAGAAGCATCCCCACAGCATGATGCTGCCACCACCATACTTCACTGTAGGGATGGTGTGTCTTGAGGCAAGGGCAGTATTAGGTTTGCGCCACACATAGCGCTTTGAGTTTTGGCCAAAAAGCTCCATCTTGGTCTCATCTGACCACAAAACCTTTCTTGGCAGTGCTTGGGTGGTGTGATGCAGCTTCCACTTCCTGATTATTGCTCCAACTGTGCTCACTGGGATATCCAAACACTTGGATATTATTTTGTACCCTTTCCCTAATCTATGCATTTGTCTAACTTCTGTAGAATGGGCTCGGGCTCGGGCTCGGGCTCGGGCTCGGGCTCGGGCTCGGGCTCGGGCTCGGTCTTCATTTTCCTTCAGATTCACAGCCTTACCAATGATCCTTCAACAGTGGGGTTTTTATCCAGAAAATGTGACAGCAACTTTAATGGTTCACAGGTGGAGGCCAATGGTAAGGTAATTGTGTCCTCGTTTGGGCAATTTCTTTCATCGGTGCAAGCTGGGAGCTTCCACAGCACAGGGGTTGAATACATATGCAAGCAAGATATTTCAGTTTTTTATTTTTCTTAAAAATATTTTCCAACATAAAACCAATGTCACCTTACAATAATTGATTCTGAGTTTCAGTGTTTTAAAATAAAATATCCAACAGAACGAAATTTCAATGTACCATTTGTAATTCAGTAATATGAGAGAATTGGTCAGGGTTCTGAATACTTTTGCAAGGCACTGTATATATAATTTTATAATACATGGATATTAGTGTCTAATAAAAAAAAAGACAATAAACAAATTTTAAGGTTAAAATTTCAAGTGGATTTAATGACTAATAGCGTACATTAAGTCAATATTAAAGAATCTTAAATATAATTTTCTTTAAGATATTTCAGGTACAGTGAATTAAACTGGCCTGCAAAAAATAACACATTTCTAGGAAAATTTGTTTCAATGGGGTGTGCTTTTTTATTTTATTATTAGTCGCAGTCAGAGTAGAACATTTTTGTCTCTCGCTTGGTTGGTTGGTGCTGCTGTTGGTGAGGGATGAATGTAAATTTTCAGAGAGACAGGAATGTCTTTAAATATACAAATGTACCAGCTTTACATCAATTTTTTTTTAACGTATTCTCATTTTGGTCATCATAAAATTATGACATTTTGACCTCACTGTGATATTATGCCTTTTTTCGAATAGCTCAGGTTGTACATATAGCCTTCATCCGTGTGTGTGTGTATGTGTGTGTGTGTATATATATATATATATATATATATATATATATATATATACACACACACACACACACACACAGATACAGACGAGCCTGCTTTATATCGTGATATAAAGCAGATCAGGATATAAACCAGGTTTCATGTTTGCCTTTGATGGTAAACAGAAAGAAAGAAAATCGTGAATGAAAGAGCAGTGTTTTAATACTCTACATGTAGTCGTTCTTTACATTTAAACAAATGCATATAGTTTACTACAGGACAAACACATCATGTATCATTAACTGGAACGAAACAGTTTGTGTCATTATCTAAAAAAGGCATGAATTGTTGACTGATGAGAGCCACCAATACTTGGTGTTTTTTTGTGTGCATTTGTTAAGACTGACTGTTAAAATTTGGTGACGTTGGTGTTTTATAACTGAACTGTATCCCGTTAAGACCGCACATGCAGCATTTGACAGGCTGCGCAAAATGTCAGTTTATCAGTCGAGATGATTATTGGTTGTTAGTTGCGTTGGAAATTAATTATATCCTGTGGTTACTTAGTAAAGCCCGGCCACGCAGCATTTGACAGGCTGCACAAAACGTGACAATAAGCGGGTTTGTGAAATGATATTAAAAGAGGTAATTTCTCAAAGAACCAATGGTGCATGGTGAGTGGATAATAAACTGGGTATGATATGAAGCGAGGTGATAGAAAACGGGTTTATCTGTATGTATTATTTTTCTCCACAGCACTATTATTATCAATGCAACGCAGAACTAGGAGCATGACTATAAATCTGTCTGACAGTGACATAAAAGGGATGAAGCTTGGGTCCCAACCAGCTTTGGGATTAGACACAAACTGGATTGTCAAGAGTAGATCAGAAAAAAAATGAATAAGCAGACATTCGAGTTAAGGTCTTCCTTGTTAAATATCATCTGTATAAAAAACAAACAAGCAAACCCAGTGGTATTGATAACGGGCTGCTGACGACGTAGATCTCTCCACCCCCCCCAGGCCCCCCATGGGCAAAAAGCTACTGCTTTTCTTACTGCCGTGTAACGAAACAGAGGTGTACGGGCCAAACAGACACACTGTTGACAAACTGGTACGTCAATGTGGTCTCTGAAGCAGAGCAGTGTAAAGAGGAAACTGGCCTGACGGACAGACACATGTTGGATTCCGTGTGTTTTTCAAGGAAACATTAAAGAAGGCACATTTGTTTCTCCACAGACAGTCTTTTCCAGGATGTCTGACGCTTCCCTCCGCTTCCCGTTTCCATACCAACCGTATTCCATCCAGGAGCAGTTCATGGAATCCTTGTACAGTGCTTTGGATCAAGGGAAGATTGGGATCTTTGAGAGCCCAACTGGGACGGTAAGGGCTCATGTCAACATAATGCAGCCCAGAATACAAGTGATCTCCTATATCATATTATTAGAGAGAGCGCATTAGAGTGGCTCTTAGACAGTGCTCTTGGAAGGTAGTTAGGACAACTCATAATTTAAAATCAACATTTTATTATAGAAGAAACTGTTGACGTGCGCTTGTATTGTAGTGGTGAATTAGCTTGCTTATTGCACTGTGTTTTACCTGTCATCTGGCACAGAGGCAGTTTGACTGGCATTTAAAAGGACAGTTTTTCAAAGACTCCAATTACAAAAGCATTGGACTCAAAATACCCAAACCACAGTCATGTCACAAGTGCTTCACATACACTGACTGGTTTAAAGTGGCCACAGTCTGTGCCGTTCCCTTGAGCTTGCCAGCAGTACTAGCTGCCCTGATACAGGGATGGGAATAAGCCTCCTATCGCACAGCAGAGTCTCCCATTCCAGGTTTTACTGTGATCCTGATTAGCCCCAGTGTATAGGTAACAACAAGCTCAGGTTGTCTTATTAAAACAGTAAAACCAGGGATGGACCAAACTGTGCAAGGGAAGTCTTGTTTCCTTGTCTGTGGTGTAAGCTTGCCTACAGTACAAGACTGTGTGCTGCCTGCTCTCCTACAGTCCTGCTCAAATCCTGGGCTCTGATTGCAGGGGAAGTCTCTGAGTCTGATCTGTGGCGCCCTGTCCTGGCTGCGGGATGAGGAGGAGCGCAAGAGGCAGGAGGCGGCTGTGCTGCTGGCTGAGCCAGGGGTCTCTCCCCACAAGCAGCCCTCCTCTGCCAGCCGGTGCAGCCCCCACTCCCCCAGCGAGCCAGGCTGGATCACAGACTTCGTGCAGAAGAAGGCAAAGAGGGACCTGGTTGACAAGCTGAAGGTAAAGAGGGGTTTCTATGGTCAGATCTGCAGGGGATACTGGATTTGCACATGCGTATGTCACATCGAAAGGGGTTTAACTTGCTGTCAACATTCATGTCAGTTCTTGAGATGGAAATATTCAAATCCTGTTCTGGAATGTCAAGGCTCTATCTTGGGTACCAGTGGCCTCCGTTTCATCCCTTATAAACACTTCCTATTACAAAAGCATAGCAAATAGTAATTAAGTACAGTGAAAGCATAGCAAAGGATAGGTAAGCATGCTAAAGAAGTGTGAGGTATAGTACAGCATATTAATAAACATGTCAAACCAGGGTGCATGATGGTAAATGTATAGTATAACCATGGAAATGATAAAATTGCAAAAATACCATGTTAAAGTTGTATAAGGGATGGAACTTTGCAAGCACATTTGTTTTCAACATACACTATATGTCTATACTATAGTTGCATGTTTTGCCTACTGTATATTTACAACATGTTAAACAGACACTGTTGTATTCTCACCAGTTGTGTACCTTTTCTTATAAAAGGCTGTATGTGTGCATTGGGGAGGCTCTTATCTGTGTGTTGATCTTCCCTCAGGAGGAGGAGCTGAGGAGGAAGAGGAGAGAGGAGCGCCTGGAGCAGATTAGACACAACACAGGGTTGCATTATGCAATGAAACGCAAGGTACAGTAGAGTATAGTAATGAAGAGCAAGGTACAGTACAGTAACAGAATGAAGAGCGAGGTACAGTACAGTAACACAATGAAGAGCGAGGTAGAGTAACACAATGAAGAGCGAGGTAGAGCAAGGTACAGTACAGTAACACAATGAAGAGCAAGGTACAGTAACACAATGAAGAGCGAGGTACAGTAACACAATGAAGAGCGAGGTACAGTACAGTAACACAATGAAGAGCGAGGTACAGTACAGTAACACAATGAAGAGCGAGGTACAGTACAGTAACACAATGAAGAGTGAGGTACAGTACAGTATAGTAAGGGAGCGGGACTCTGTTTCAGAAGAGCGATGAAGACTTGGAGGCTGTGCAGCTGCTCCAGCGCAGTCAGGAGATGATAACATCAGAGGGGGGCGGGCTGGAGGACAGGGATGAGGAGGAACTTATCGTGGCAGAGTACGAGAGCGACGATGACACAAAGAAGAAGCAGAATAGGTAACCAGGGGGCAGAGTCTGGAACGGACCTCAACAGTAACACCAAACAACACCATACAGGAACATCACACAGGAACACCACCACACAACAGAAACATCACACAGCAACGCTACACAGCAACACCACACAGGAGCACCACCTCACAGTAAAACCACAAGCAGCAACACCATACAGGATTCAGTCACTGTGGATTTCAATAACCATCATTCCACATCACTGTGCAGTCTTGTTATTTTTGCAAAGTGCTTTACTTTAATCACTATTAACCAGACTTGGGACTAATATAGTTGTATTTGATATTTTATTTGTAAACACCACCTATTTCAAATAGTTGAACTATTTAAATAGAAATGCTTGAATAAATCAATTTTGTTTTTAAATATTCAAATATTAATTGTACAAAATCAAATCTTATTTGAAAATATTACATTTTTTTGCAGAAAACAAATACTATTTGAAAATACTTAAATATATGTACGTTATTTGACAAAAATATATCTTCAGCTATTCCCAAATAGTTAATGCATAATCAAAAACTAAAAGTTAATTATTACCCTAAATGTATAATTATGTACCAAGCCTTGCAATTACCACATGGTGGTTGAGGATTTCAAATTTCTGCAATCTGTATTTAATTATTTTCAAATAATAATTACTTTTCACAAACCACATTTATAACTGTATTTGTCCGAGGTCTGCTATTAACCAACTCTGAAGGAGACACATTTGAATAATCACATTATGTGGCTGGATTCACAGACCTGCTTTGCATTAATCTTGTCTCTCCTGAGGTAGAGAAATTCCTCCAAGGCTAGAGCTGATCGGACTTCGTAAGACAATTCTGTGTAAAAATGATTCTCACAGGGTTTGGCAAACTCCTGCTAAAAGATGCATTATGTGGATAGAATTAATTAGCTATCTGTTCAATACTAACCCCAAAATGTTTTGTTCTCCTTGTTTTAGGGTCTCATTTTATCTGTATTACTACACTGCAGGGACTTCATGGGAATGTATTATTATTAATAATAATAATAATAATAATAATAATAATAATAATAATAATAATAATAATAATAACCACTGTTCTGGTGTGTGGAAGCGACATGTTAAACCTTCCCATGTTTCCCAGCTATGATGATGAAGACGATGATCTGGAAGAAGAGCATGTGACCAAGGTTGGTAAAGAATGTTTCTATTACACATTGTAACACACCTTTACTGGAGCATGCTGTACACCTCTATGTTTATTTATTTATTTTTTTAATTTAGTGTGCCCAATTATTTTACCCCCGATTTTTACCCAGTGCTGCTTCTGGAATCCCCAACGAAGACTGACTACTTCACACAGCCAGGACACAAACCTGTGCTCCATGACTGTATAACTCACCCTGCACACCACACAGCCATGCCTTTCCCAAAGGAGCCACTCCTACTGTAGCTGCCTGTAGTTGAAGTAGAAAAGCATGGACAATGATAACGATAGGAATATTGACAGATGCCTCCCTAACGACTGTCTTTGATCTTTAGATATATTACTGTAGTCGGACTCACTCCCAGCTCTCCCAGTTTGTACACGAGGTCCAGAAGAGTCCGTTTGGCAAAGACACCAGACTGGTATCACTGGCATCTAGACAGGTACGGCTCCCAGCGATGCTGTGCACTGATCCACTGGAACTGAGGGGAACATTCAGACCGGGAGGTTACGAGGGGACGGCGGTATGGAACATTGTGCTGCATGAAAGGATCTTGGTCCTAAAAGGAGTTGACAAGTTGAACTTAACAGTACAGCACAAAAAACAGGACACAGTTGGAAATTAAGTGGAGATAGACTTAGGATAGAGGATAGGAGACACTTCTTCACTCAGAGAGTGGTGAGGGGATGGAATGGGTTACCAAGGGTTACTTGGCCATGTTGTTGATGCTGAATTGCTGGATTCCTTTTAAGACCTGACTTGACAGATTTCTGAGATCAATCAGCTGCAAGGTGAGCATGTTTAGCAGAGTGTTTCTTCTTGCTGTTTTCTGTTTTAAAGCTCCATGCTGTTCTTGCTCTTGTAGAATCTGTGCATCAATGAGGAGGTGCGGCAGCTCGGCTCTGTGCAGCTCATCAACGAGCGGTGCATGGAGATGCACAAGAACAAACAGTCAGGTGAGCAGGGCTGGGCGGGACACCATGGAGATGAAGAACAAACACTCAGGTGAGCAGGGCTGTGCGGGACACCATGGAGATGCAGAACAAACAGTCAGGTGAGCAGGGCTGTGCGGGACACCATGGAGATGCAGAACAAACACTCAGGTGAGCAGGGCTGTGCGGGACACCATGGAGATGCAGAACAAACACTCAGGTGAGCAGGGCTGTGCGGGACACCCTCATAAAAAGATGGTTCAGAGTTTTTGGAGGGCCTCCATTGGCCCCATATTGTACAGCGAGGGCCCCTCTCCTGTCTGACTAGCCCCGGTCCCTCTCCACCTCCCACCCTCCCCCCCCTGCAGAAAGGAAGGCCCCTGAGGATGAGGAGCCCCGGAAGCGGAGGGGCCAGAGGAAGGCAGTGTGCCCGTTCTCATCACCCGCTGCGATGCAGACCCTCCGAGACCAGGCCCTGGCGCAGGTGCGGGACATCGAGCAGCTCGTCACGCTGGCCAAGCAGAACAGAGCCTGTCCATACTACGGAGGCCGCCTTGCCATCCCTGCAGCACAGGTTAGAGGAGAAGCATGCTCTTACTACAGGGGCTCCTCACCATACCTGCAGCTCAGGTGGGAGGAAAGAGGAGGAGCATACTCTTACTATGGGGACTCCTCCTTACTATCCCCACAGCACAGGTGAGAGGAGAGAGGAGGTTATCTTAATATCTAAAGGTCAAATATCTTAAGCCTTATATTATTAATGAATAGTTTATTTAATATGAATGATTAAATATCAATGACAGGTCTTGAACAATGGTAAATGTTAATAATCAAATTACATTTTATTAAAACAATAATATCCACGGTTACTGGCAGTACAAAAACAAAACAGTTTATTGCAACATATTTCTTTAGACGCAAAGTCTAGCTTTAACAGTTACAATTGATCAGTATGACCTGCACTGTGGAATTCTCTTTACAGACAAAAACTAGAGATTTCAAATGGTCCAAGAAATTCAATGCATTGCCCAAACTCTTTAGTTTTATATAGGTACAGCTCTGGCATTAAGTTACTCCAGTTGCTATGCATTTTAACACAGTTTAGTTTAATTCCTAATATGTATAAATCAAATGTGTTATGCTACATTTGAGATCATTCTCTTTACCGCTCGAGGGCCCTGCATTCACTACTTGATACTGTCAAGATTACAGGATGCATTTCCTACAGAATGTTCCTATGAAAACAGGATCCATTGGATCTTAACTTACAGAGAATAGGGTGCATAATCACTGCCTTTTACACAGAGCCAACATTGCTGTTCATTGTAACCCTGCTTTTAGCTGGTGGTGCTGCCCTATCAAACTCTGCTTCACGAGTCAACGCGCCGCGCCTCAGGGATCAAACTGAAGGACCAGATTGTGATCATCGATGAAGCTCATAACCTCATTGACACCATCACCTGCATCCACAGTGCTCTGGTCACTGGTGCTCAGGTACTGGGCAGGGAGACCAGGGGGTTTTACATCCTTCAACCTCAGCAGTGCATTAGTGACGAGAAGCCTCCATCTGTCAGTGGGATCTTCCACAAGTTTAACCTACAACAGGGGTGGGCGAGTGCCCGGCCATGCCAGTTGTTGCTGGTGAGCTTTACATGGTTGGACCGGCTGGACAAAACAGAAAATTTAGACTGGGCTCTTTACAAACACTGCAGGGATGTGTAGCTTTGAAGGTATGCAACAAATATTCAACCCACACTTACAAGGTTAACATGATGAAAGCACCTTTTATAGTTTTCAAAGGAGGACTGCAGGGTTGCAGTGAATATGTATTGAAGTCACTTCTCAAGAATGGCCAGGAGAATAATTGTTTTCTTCATAGATTAAATGAGTCCTGAGCTGCACCCCAGTTACGGAACAGTGAGCTGGACCCCAGTTACGGAACAGCGACTATTTATTCAACAGGAAATACTTTTGCGGAGTTGCCGTGTTCAATATGGGTTTCGTCTGTGTGTCAGTGTCTGTATAATACAGTATTACATTTTTTTTAAATATACATTTTTTAAATTGTATTTTTCAGCTCTGCTGTGCTCACTCTCAGCTGACCCAGTACATGGAGAGATACAGGTAGGAGTCTGTCTGTCTGTCTTTCTCTTTCCATGCCTGCCTATCTGTCTGCTTGTCTGGCTTGTATTCCTCTCCCTGCTCTGCTGAAATCCAAACTCAGGAGCTCTGACCTTTTGCCCGCATACCTCTCATTCTGCCAGCATCCAAGCACTGCCGCAGTCAGATTAGGAAATATGCCCCTCAGGGGCCTCTCCTCTCAGACCTTTCCATCCCTCTCATCATCACAACAGTCTCAAGTCTGAGACGAGGGGTATCCTGCACAGCTACAGAACAAATACATTTTGCTTCACAAAAACAAATTAAACCTACTGAATAATGCTACATTTAATATATTGAAATACATACTGCTTCGTAGTTTTCCATATACTTAACAAAAAACTGACAAATTGAAAAATGCGACATTTCAAAATCTAACATGAAATACTGTACCACTATTATGGCTTCTGGTAGACTGCAATGTCATTTTGCAGTTTCTTTGATTACATGATGCAACTTCAGTGAGTTCAACAAGAAGGCACATGATGGAGCACACACAGTAGTTTTGTCACGTAGCTTATGTAGCTTAATAAAACTAAACTGTTGTGTTTGTTCCAGGAGCCGACTGAAAGCCAAGAACCTGATGTACATTAAACAGATCCTATATGTGCTGGAGAGCCTGGTGCGAGTGCTGGGAGGTGAGACAAAAACAATAAGCCCTTTGAGTCCTTCAGCAGAGAGACACACTGCAGAGCTGTGATCATTCAACAGGGAGACACACTCTGCAGAGCTCTGTGATCCTTCAACAGAGAGACACACTGCAGAGCTCTGTGATCCTTCAACAGAGAGACACACTGCAGAGCTCTGTGATCCTTCAACAGAGACACACTCTGCAGAGCTCTGTGATCCTTCAACAGAGACACATGCTCTGCAGAGCTCTGTGATCCTTCAGTAGAGAGACACTCTCTGCAGGTCTTTGTGATCCTTCAACAAATGCGTGCACACACACAAAAAGTCATCACAATCCTTCATTAGGAGCACACACAGACAGACACACACTCTGTGTCCTCACAATCCATCAAGAGGAAAACACACATGCTCCAGGTCCTCATAACCCTTCAGCAGGAGCACACCACACTAACACACACACATAATCCTTCCAGCACTATAGAGGTCTGAACTCAAATGTTGTTCATTCTGAAACATCAGATCATTAAGACTTATTCTAGGATGATTGTCTATCAGTGGTTACACAACACTGACACTCACATACTGAATTGTATTTATTTATTCATGTTAATGCATTTACCTCTGCATCAAAATGTTTGATACTGGCTTTTTGTTTTCTTGCTTTAAAGGCAAAGTTGGACAGAACCCCAAAACGCAGATCATAACGGAGCCAGGTAAGATAAGACTTGAGGCTTCTGGCTGGTTTCAAACATGTAGAATAAATTGAAATGTGTTTAATACTCCTGTTAAACAGAATCTTGCACCTGTGTCTCAAACTCAGGTCTCACTCCTGCAGTCACCCTTTTACTCTGTATCAGTCCTGTGTGATTGATTAACAACACTGTCTGAATATAACATACAGAGCAGGGCTTTGATCCACTGCGGTACAGACACTAGCTCTGAGTCCACTGTGTTCAGATTAGAGGCCCTGCTATCCACTGTGTTCGGATTAGAGACCCTGCTATCCACTGTGTTCGGATTAGAGACCCTGCTATCCACTGTGTTCAGATTAGAGGCCCTGCTATCCACTGTGTTCAGATTAGAGGCCCTGCTATCCACTGAGTTCAGATTAGAGGCCCTGCTTTCCACTGTGTTCAGATTAGAGAAACTCTCTTTCACTGTAGGTGATTCATGTTTTCAATGTGCAGTAAATTGGTGGAAGGCAGATTTATTTGATTTTCTCCCCCTCATGCAGGGACGGAGCTGCAGTCGATCAATAATTTCCTGTTCAAGGCGCAGATTGACAATATTAACCTGTTCAAGGTAATGTTCACTGCCATCTCTGCACGGGGAGGTGGGGGTGGGGTTGGATTGAGTGGGGAGGAGGTGTACTTTGAGTAACAGCATTGATGAAGTGGACTTTGCTATGCAGATTTACCACTTGAATGTAGATGCATTATCGGGCATCAGTGTAAAGCAGCTGTCTGATGCAACTAACCTGTCAGTATGCTGAGAACAGCAAGTCAGCCTCGTACAAATTTATTATTCCAGCGAGAGTATTGCTGTCATCAAAATCACATTGATCAGCTTGTGGACTGAAACTTGTGTGATGGAAATGCTTTTAAAGAAAAATGAGTTGATTTCTAGGACTGGATTTGTAAGCACCCGTTTGAGCGTGCTTCACTGTGACAGGGTAACACACAGATCTGACGGCATGGTCGTGATGCTTCATTGTCTTTGTATTTGGAACAGGTTCAGCGGTATTATGAGAAAAGCATGATCAGCAGGAAGGTAAGCTTACTGAAACAGGAAGCACTCCCTTACATGCATGAGGGCACTCGCTGAAACATTCCTCTGTTTGATGGAGGTATTGGAACTCATGAGTCCTGGAGAAGCTAAAAGCAGTTCCTTGTGTGATTGTGCTTGTTTCAATACACTTTTTAAAGAATGGCATTTTTTAAATGCATAGATCATTCTAAACTGCTTGCAGTGTATCTGGTGATGTCACTGAGTGTGTCTGTCAGAGTGTAGTAATGTCACTGAGTGTGTATGTCAGAGTGCAGTGATGTCACTGTTGTATGTGTGCTGGCAAAGTGCAATGATGTCACTTGTGTGTGTGTGTGTGTGGCTGGCTGCAGTGATGTCACGTATGTATATGTCTAACAGTATGCAGTGTGTCACTGATTGTGTCTTGCACTATGATACTTAACTCTCCCTTTCTTTCCCTTCCATGCAGCTGAGTGGATTTGTAGAGAAGTTCCAGGGGGGCACAGTCCAGCCCATCAACAAGGAGAACCGCTCGACTGCGGGGCTTGAGAGATTCCTGCAGTCCATCAGACCCGGGGCTGCCCCCGAGGGTGAGTCTGCACCCCCTGACCCCTAAACCTCAAAGACGTGACACGCTGCACCCCCTAATACCTAACCCTTAAACACCTGAAACCCTGCACCCCCTAACCCTTAACCCTTAAACACATGGATTCCTGTCCCCACATGTTAGAGTTTGTCATGTTGCACGAAGGCCTCACAGTCAGAAGCCAGGCTCACAGAATGAGCTGACGATGCTGAATTCTTAGGCTGGCTAAGTCTCCCTGATATTCCCTTTTTGCAGTTCCCTCTCCAGACCAGACAGGGGGGATGGAGGATGGGCAGCCCAGCATGGCCTCTCCCATGATGCAGATAGAAGGGTTCCTCTTCGCACTGACTAACGCCAACAAGGACGGGAGAGTGGTGCTGCACAGGCAGGGTAGGGCTGGAGGAACCGCAGTTAGTGGAGGGAGAGGGGGAGGGGGGGAGTATTGCAAAAGTCTACCGGAAGCCATAATAGTTGTACAGTATTTCATGTTAGATTTTGAAATGTCACGTTTCAATTTTTTTCAGTATTTCGTTAAGTATATGGAAAACTACAACATGTTATGTAATTCAGTATGTTAAGGTAACATTATTCAGCTTGTTTCATTCGACTTGATAAGGCAAAATGTGTTAATTTTGTAGAGTGATGGAAAACTTTTGACAATAGCTGTATGCAGGGATGTTTTATATATGTCATTACATAGTGAACTGATTAAGACCTGGAAGGGGTTTAAATTGGTTCCATTAAGTATTTTAGAGTGCAGGTGGAGCAAATACCAGAAGGGCTCCAGCTCTGTGCTTGGTAGTGCTGCCCCTATCCCTGCCTCCCTGATTTCCTGCCCGTCTCCCTGACTGCCTCCCTGATTTTCTCCCCGCCTCTCTGCCTGCCTCCCTGATGTACTGCCCTTTTCCTGCCCCTCTCTGTGCCTGCCTCCTTGATTTACTGCCCTTTCCCTGCCTGCCTGATTTCTTCCCCTGTCCATGCAGGCTCGCTGGCTCAGAGCAGCCTGAAGTTCCTGATGCTGAACCCTGCTGTCCACTTCTCCGCGGTGCTCCAGCAGTGCAGAGCCGTGATCATCGCAGGAGGGACCATGCAGCCGGTGAGTCTCCTGCCAGGGCCACCTCGGCACTGCACTGAATCCAGGGGACAAGCGTGTGAAAATTGTCCTGGATCTGTGGTGGGGGAGCAGCACAGTAGGAGCTCCTCAGTGTGCGCCGCAGTCCAGATCTCACCTTGTTTCTGTTCCAGGTGGCTGATTTCAAGGAGCAGTTGCTGCTGTCTGCAGGGGTAGGGCCGGAGCGCATTGCAGTGTTCTCTTGCGGTGAGTCCTGATGAGAATATGGGAATGGATCTTGATTTGAACTACTTCACACAGCTGTCCTGTTTCTTTAAGCAGCTCCTGGCTGCGCACTCTCTCTTTCTTTCATAAGACTGCTGCTCAATTCCTGCCTGTCTTCTGTCACCCCCTTGTTGTTTACAGCCCCTTGTTCCTACGTCTCCTTCCTGCCTCATGTCTCTAGTATTATTATTTCTGTCTCCCGTTGATGGTCTGCCTGCACATTCACTCGCTGTTCTGCCTGTTGGGTCTCAGTGTCCCACGGTGTCTGGTGTGTCTCATAATTTCTCTCTGTGTCTGGCAGTGTCTCCTACTGTACATAATAACATAGGAAAGGTTACAAACGAGAGGAGGCCATTCGGCCCATCTTGCTCATTTGGTTGTTGGTAATTTATTAATCCCAGAATCTCATCAAGCAGCTTCTTGAAGGACCCTAGGGTGTCAGCTTCAACAACATCACTGGGGAGACCTTTGCTGCTGCAACGGTGTTTGCCACTCCTATTTTTGTGTTGCCTGCAAATTTAAAAAGTTTGTTTACTATACCAGAATCTAAGTCATTAATGTAGATTAGGAAGAGTAGACCTAATACTGATCCCTATGGTACTCCACTGGTTACCTCGCTCCATTTTGAGGTTTCTCCTCTAATCAGTACTTTCTGTTTTCTACATGTTAACAACTCCCTAATCCATGTGCCTGCATTTCCATAAAATCCCTACTGTGTTCAGGACTTTGCCAAAAGCTTTCTGGAAATCCTAAATAAACCATGTCATATGCTCTGCAATTATCCATTGTCGATGTTGCATCCTCAAAAAAATCAGTGTCTTGGTGTCTGGAAGTATCTCATATTGTTTCATTGTGTCTCATAGCGTCCCAAGGTGTCTCATAGTGTCTCGCAGTGTATTTGTCTCACAGTTTTCTCTTCTCTTCCCTCACTTGCAGGACATGTGATCCCACCAAACAATATTCTGCCCATCATCCTGTGCAGCGGCCCCTCAGGGCAGCAGCTGGAGTTCACCTATCAGAAACGGGACACTCCCCATATGGTAGGAACAGAACCACTGGGTCTGCACTGCAAGAGGCTGCCACACAAATGCATTAGAACTCCAGTCCTTTAGACATAGGGGTGGAAAAACAGTTTAAACTGAATCATATTGACAATGTTTGTTACCAATCCTTCAAGAACCCCTCCAATAAGAACAGTTTTTTTTTTTCATATATTACAAAGCCATATTACTATATATATTAGCTGCAGCAAGAAGTGTTTTCTGCACAATTCTGCGGCAATGACTTTTTAATGAAAAACGTGTTAATGAGTATAAATAAATAAGAAAAAATAAGTCGGTTAGTCAAATTTGTGTTTTTTTTTTTTTATTAAATCACATTACTAAAATCTGAAAAAAACCCAGAATAAACATGTTTGCCATATCTTATGGAAATCAGAGAAGAAAAAAAAAACACATACAATAAAGCAGAGAGTTCACTTTTTTTCACAAATGTTGTAATCCCAAGTAATCGGATAATATCTAATATAGTTCGCCGCCCCTTCCTTTTTGAGCATTCATGTTACTACACCATCTACAGAAACGTGTATATTTCCATATATAATTAGAATGACATCTTTCAGGACCTGCAACACAGGGAGTTTAAGCAAGGTCCTAATTGTTTTTCTCTGACCTTACACATAGGAGTAACAGAACAACGCTTCTCTTTGAACTTGCGACTAAACTATGAAATCCTTTTGTAAAATAATAATAATAATAATAATCTTACCTTATTTCGTTCTTCAGTAGCCACTGCTTGTCTGTCCATGGTCGTTGTCTTCTGCAGATGACAGATGCATTTTGCATTTGTGCTCTATCTTTTGCCGTTATAGTCGGTGCTAACTTAGTTTCCGGAGCTCACCAATGGCCTCTCCATGACTGAACTAAGGTTCGCACTGAAACCCTGCCACACTTCTCACTATACAAATAGCGTGTATGCGCTCTGGTGACATATACAGTGATAGTAGGGAGCAAATGTTTGAGTTTGTTTTTTTTCAAAAAATAAAAAATTCTGCTAGAGAGAGCAAATTCCCATTTTTCCATGGTCATATAATATGATATGACATCTGTATTCAGAAATGCTAGAGACACTGACAGTATGTCTATTCAGCAGTGTTTTATACTGTAGTGTTGGATGCTGAAACTTTGTCCTGTGCAGGTTGAGCTCCCGGAATCCCGGAGACTAACCAAGCTTTCCTCCTAGATGGACGAAACGGGCCGGATCCTGTCTAACCTGTGCAACGTGGTGCCGGGCGGTGTGGTCTGCTTCTTCCCCTCCTACGAGTACGAGAAGCGGGTCCACGCCCACTGGGAGGAAACCGGGCTCCTCGCTCGCCTCTCTGCCAAGAAGAAGGTACAGAGCTCCAGACTCTGTGTGTCCCAGGCTTTCCCCTGTACAGAGCCCCAGACTCGCTGTGTCCCAGGATTTCCTCTGTACAAAACCCCAGACTCGCTGTGTCCCAGGCTTTCCCCTGTACAGAGCCCCTGACTCACTGTGTCCCAGGCTTTCCTCTGTACAGAGCCCCAGACTTGCTGTGTCCCAGGCTTTCCTCTGTACAGAGCCCCAGACTCACTGTGTCCCAGGCTTTCCTCTGTACAGAGCCCCAGACTCGCTGTGTCCCAGGCTTTCCCCTGTACAGAGCCCCAGTTAGAGTAGCTTTCACTCTTCCACCTCTGGATGCCTGGGGCCATATTAACAAAGCAGTTACTTCAGTCTTCTATTTTTTGAAAGAGGGAAAAACACATAATTTTGTATTACAAAACTAGAATCAAGTTACATACAGTTGTAGTCAAAAGTTTACATACCCCAATGGAAATGTATAATTTCTAGAAATTTCACGAAAACAAAGAATTTTAGGACAAGTTACAAGAATAGATATCTACAATTATTTATTTCAACAATTTTGTTGTAAAACTCTAAAAATGCTAATTCAAAAGTATTCATACCCTGTGATGCTATGATAGTATTGTCTACAAGGTGCTAGAAATTCCAGTATGATAATGCAGAACCTAATTCTAGAAAAGTCTAGAAAGTGCTGGATTGTAGGTGACCATAGGTAAGTAAAGGGTTAGGCAAAGTATGATTGCTGTCATTACCAACAAGTCAACATGGGCAAAAGTAAAGAGCTGTCTGAAGACCTAATAAAATTTTGCTGGAGAAGGATACAAGAAGATTTCCAAGATTTGAGTATCCCAATTTCAGCTATTGTTTCTATTATCAAGTACAAGACTCATGGTACTGTCACAACGCTCCCTCGATCTGGAAGAAAGAAGGTTCTTTCACCAAGAACAAGTAGAAGAATTGTGAGGAAGGTTCATAACAATCTCAGATTGACTGCCAAAGATGTTCAAAGTGAATTGGATGCATGTGGGATCGGGGCTTCCATTTCAACCATAGGCCGAGTATTGCATGGTGAAGGTCTCAATGGTCACACCAAGGAAAACGTCACAAGGACAATCGCTTAAAGTTAGCAAAACAGCATTTGAGTGATAGATAAGCGTTCTGGTCAAAGGTTTTGTGGAGTGATGAAACAAAAATGTATCTGTTTGGTCATGCTGATAATAGTTACGTTTGGAGGAAGTCTGGTGAGGTGTACAAAGAAAAGAACACCATACCTACTGTCAAGCATGGAAGTGGTAATATCCTTCTGTGGGACTGTTTTTCCTCTAATGGCACAGGAAATTCAGTTCCAGTGCATGGTAAAATGGATTCCATAGCATACCAAAAGATATTGGCCAATCATCTGAAACCCTCCGCTACAAAACACTGTTTAAAGTGCAACTGAACGTTCCCACACAACAATGATCCAAAACACACATCAAAATCTACTTCAGACTGGTTAAAGAAGAATAAAATCAAGGTTCTGGAATGGCCTCGTCAAAGTCCTGATCTAAATCCAATGAGAATCTTTGGTATGAGTTGAAGGCTGTGCACAAACCATTCAAGAGCAAGGAAACTTTTGATTTGCACTTTATATTGAGGAAGTCTAAACTATAACCGGTACAAATTACCATTACTCCTTTAATTTTAATAATAATTCTTCAAGGTATCCAAGGTTTTAAAATAATGTTTCTTGCCTCTGATATTAATCCCTCCCCCTGTTATTTGCTGTATTTTAATCTGCTGCTTCCTGGTACCGAATCACTTCCTTTGGTTCAAACTCCCTGCAGTGGTCTGGCTGCAATCAGACCATGTGACCTACAGCACAGGAATCAGCAGTGCTGGATTAAAGGGAATAATAATGCCTTGGTTTTCACTCCCGTTTCTCGTTCCCTGGTAGATTTTCCAGGAGCCAAAGAAAGCCAGCCAGGTGGAGCAGGTGCTGGCGGAGTACTCCCGATGCATACAGGTGAGGAGGGCATTTCAGTAACCAGAACTCACACTGAAGTGAGTTCTGTGTAGCGGGCAACACTGACTCTGTTTATTTTGCCCGAGCGCATATACTATACTTCCTGCCCCTAATGTTTTGTGGAAGACACTAGTTGTATAGGGCGGTAAATCACTGCTTACTGTATCGTAATCAATGTCTCTAAATACCATGCTGATCGAAGTAGTTTAATTAGGAAGCAACCCTCGGTTGTCAAACAGCACAATGAGAGTCTTGCCAGGGCTGCTGATGTCATGGGGTCTCTATCTGTTTGTCTGTCCACAGCGCTGCAGCCAATCCACCGGCCCCCTGACAGGAGCTCTGCTGTTCTCAGTGGTTGGAGGGAAGATGAGTGAGGGGATCAACTTCTCAGACGACCTGGGCAGGTCAGTGCCCCCCTGGAGTGGAGGAGACAGGCTGGGAGTCGCAGTGTAGCACAGTCGTGGATCAGAGAATCTGTGATCTTAAATTCATACATTTGAGGCAGCCTGGCCCTGTGCAAGGAGTTCTGTTACAACCAGGTCTAATCAGATGGTTTTTTATCAGCTACAATATTATGATTGAGACAAATATATATATATATATATATATATATATATATATATATATATATATATATATATATATATACACACACACACACACACACTGAGTGTACAAAACATTAGGAACACCTTCCTAATATTGAGTTGCACCCCCTTTTGCCCTCAGAACAGCCTCAATTCGTCGGGGCATGGACTCTACAAGGTGTCGAAAGAGTTCCACAGGGATGCTGGCCCATGCTGACTCCAATGCTTCCCACAATTGTGTCAATTTGGCTGGTAGTGGATCTCCTCCGAATAGCTCGTTCCATCTCATCCCACAGATGCTCAATTGGATTGAGATCTGGTGACTGGGCAGGCCACTGCAGTAAGCTGAATTTACTGTCATGTTCGTGGAACCATTCCTGTAAATCCTAGCCTTGTGGCATGGGGGATTATCCTGCTAAAAAAATCCATTAGCAGATGGATACACTGCTGCCATGAAGGGATGCACCTGATTGGCAGTGATGTTCAGATATCCTTTGGTATTCAAACGTTGCTCCACTTTTATCAAGGGGCCCAATGTGTGCCATGAAAACACATCTCACACCATCACACCACCACCACCAGCCTGCAGTGTTGACACGCGGCATGATGGATGCATGTACTCATGTGGTTTTCTCCATACCCTAGTCCTCCCATCAGCGTGAAACGGCAGAAACCGGGATTCATCAGACCAGGCAATGTTTTTCCAATCCTCCAGTACCCAGTGTTTTTGTTCCTTAGCCCACTGCAACCGCAGTTTCTTATGTTTTGCTGAAAGAAATGGAACTCTGTTAGGTCGTCGGCTGCCATACCCCATTCATGTCAAGTTACGACGAGTTGTGCATTCTTTTATGGGTCTTTTGGCACCAATGTTGTATTGGACTGTCAGTTGACTAACTGTAGCCAGTCTGTTGATCTACACAATTTGTGTCAGCCTCCTTTGGCCTCTTTCATCAATGAGCCGTTTTCGACCACTGGCCTGCCGTTGGCTGGATGTCCTTTGGGTGGTGGACCATCCTTGATACACACGGGAAACTGTTGAGCGTGAAAAACTCAGCAGCGTTGCAGTTCTTGACACACTCAAACCTGCACGCGTGGCATCTACTACTATACCTCGTTCAAAGGCACTTAAATTTTTTGTCTTGCCCATTTACTTTCTGAATGGCACACATACACAATCCATGTCTCAATTGTGTCAAGGCTTAAAAATCCTTCTTTAACCTGTCTCCCCTTCATCTACACTGATTGAAGTGGATTTAACAGGTTACATCAATAAGGGATGATAGCTTTCACCTGGATTCACCTCATTAGACTATTTCATGGAAAGAGCAGGTGTTCCTAATGTTTTGTACACTGTGTGTGTATTTTTTATATATATATAATATACAGTGTGTGTGTGTGAACATAATTTAGATCTTTTATTTAACATATAATCAAAGAAACTACAAATTGATATCATCTGCCAGAAGCCATAATAGTAGTACAGTATTTCATGTTAGAGTTCCAAATGTCACATTTTTTAAAACTTTTGTCAGTTTATCGTTAAGTATATCGAAAACTACAAAGCGGCATGTAATTCAGTATGTTAACGTAATATTATTTAGCAGGTTTCATTCGACTTTATGAAGCAACATTTCTTAATTCTATATGGTGATGCTAAAATTTGGCAACAGATGTACAGTCAAAAGTTTGAGTACACTTGCTGGAAACTAGTTTTTTTTTATATAATTGACAATGTTTTACGTCGTGTATGTTTTTGTAAATACTTGAAAATGAAAACATGTGTTACAATATACAAAACAAAACATAAGGAGTATCAAAGCAGTGTTCAAGAAAATTGAAAATTGTCTCTAAATCGCAAAATAGCCACCCTTTGCCTTAATAACAGCCTCACAAACACAAGGCATTCGGTTAACAAGTTTCAGCAGGAAATCACCCGACGTGTCTTCCCAGCTCTTCTGCAGCAGTTCCAAGAGATGTAGGGCACTTGTGGGTAGCTTTGCTTTGACTCTTCTGTCCAGTTTGTCCCATACAAGTTCTATGGGATTGAGGTCTGGAGACTGGGCAGGTCAGGTCAGTAGATTGAGTTGCTCACTTTCCTTCTTCGCCAGATAGCACAATTTTGAGGTGTGTTTCGGGTCATTATCTTGCTGAAGAATGAAGAACTGCCCAACTAGCCGTAATCCTGATGGTATGGCATGCCTCTGAAGTATGCTATGACAGCCATTCTGGTTGAGCTTGCCATGGACTTGGTAAAGATCACCAACTCTGTCACCCCCAAAGCAGCCCCAGACCATGACACTGCCTCCTCCATGCTTGACAGTGGGAACCACACATGCAGAACTCATGCGCTCACCCTCTCTGCATCTTACAAATACTCTCTGGTTGGACCTAAATATTTCAAATTTTGACTCATCGGTCCATAAAACCAACTTCCACTCCTCAAGCGTCTAGTTTCTGTGTTTTTTGGCCCAGGCAAGACTCTTCCTCTTATTCTGCACTCTTGCCAATGGTTTCTTTGCAGAGATTATTCCAGTTAGGCCAGCTTCACACAATCTCTTATGAACAGTTGATGTTGAAACATCTGTACTTCTAGTAGCATTTAGCTAAGCTTGTATTTCAGGGGCAGTTAAGCGCCAGTTTCGCAGACTTGTGACTCGAATGAACTTGTTCTCTGATTCTGAGGTCACCTTTGGCCTGCCTGACCTTGTTCGGTCCTCATGAGTGCCAGTTTCTTCAAAACGTTTGATGGTCTTGGCAACGTTCTTGCGATTTGTCTTTAAGAAATGAAGGTCAATCTTTAAGTAATTACAGACTGACCATTTCATTGAAATTGACAAGATTTACATTTTCATTTAAAAGTTAAATTTTCGAATGCAATTCACTTATGATTATCAGCTTATATAAGTACACGTATCATATAATGAAATATTAAGTGTTTATAGACAAGTTTATACAGTTAAAAGCATAGATAATCATGAAAAACCTGGTTTCAAGCAGGTGTACGCAAACTTTTGACTGGTACTGTATATGTGCACAAGGCTGGTATTTAGCTGTGTCTGTCTGTTGTCGGTACAGGTAAATCAGTGCAGTTATTTGCTCTATCTCTCTGCAGGTGTGTTGTCATGGTGGGGATGCCATACCCCAATATAAAGTCCCCTGAGCTGCAGGAAAAGATGGCCTATCTGGACAAAACCATGGTGAGTAACAGGCTGGGTCAAACATCCACTCAGATAACCCTCCCAAGTGTGTTCTGGTTTGCCTTTATAAAATGGCTCTTTATACCGCGGAGCAGGATAGAAAGTGGCACGGTCACGGCTCCCATTTGTCCCATAATGCCATTTCACCGGTACTCAGATTCTCATTATAATGGAACACAGACTGTAATTAAAGAGACATGATAAGGGTTTGCTCTTACAAACATGGGGAGTACAGTATTACTGTACAGTAAACCCTGAATGAAAGATAAAAGGACCCTGTCACAGAGACGGCCGAAGTGGGCGGCGTCAGAACCAGGAAAGGTAATGCAATACACAAAACACAGGACGGATGAAATGAAATGATGAAGACGCCTGTTGGCGCCGGTTTAATACAAAATAAAAGGTTTAACAAACACGAAAAACACAGGACACGGCACTCTACGCCAAAATAAATAGACAAACAAAAACAGACTAAACTTAACAAAACGGTGCACGGACAGACACTGACAAACACGGTGAGCGGATACTTTCTCCTCTTATTATTATTATTATTATTACTACTACTACTGCTGCTGCTGCTGCTGCTTATTTCCTCCGTCTCCAATCCCGTTCTCCGCTCACCGAACACCCAACCCCCAGTATGTGATAACGTGCATCTATATATACTATTGTGCTGGGATTCAATTACCAATTAATTATTCACTTGAATCCCAGCACGTGAATTAATAAAGTGCAATTCCCCGTGCTCACATATTACTACATTTTACTTGCACGTGAAGTGCTGTGCAATCCTCGTGCCTAAATACACATATACATTTTTTAAACACTCGTGTTACACAGACCCGTTTATATCCCGTGTACCAATGTCTATACACCAACATTTAAACACACCACACGCAACACATAACAGATAATATACACAGGGGCGGGCACTTTGTTACAGACCCATACTGGGGGCATGCCGAATGCTCAGTCCAGTGAGCACAGTTTTTTGAAGGTTTGCCTGTGAATGTTCAGTCCATTTGTCTAGTAGAAAGCCATTTCCTTTTCATATGTTGGTTTTGCTTCTGTTCAGCCCAGAGTAGGAGGTGTGAGTCCAGGGAAGGCACTGATTGAAAATCTCTGCATGAAGGCTGTGAACCAGTCCATCGGTAAGAGCACTCACCCTCCCTTTGTCAAACGTGTTTGCTCATGTGGTGTCACAAAGGTATTGCAATGGTATGCAATTCATGCATGCAACCAATTCCAGCACCAAGGAATCTTATCTGTGCAATAACATTGCTTTGAAACCAGCAAGAACCCTGTTGCTGTATTTATTTTTTCTGAACTGATTTTATTTGGAATATGTAAATGTTTGTTTTAGGTTTCTGGTGTATCTGCTAAACAATAAAATTATGCATAATAGGTTCTTGTGAATTTTTAAATCTGTATTTAATTATTGCAAGAAAGTGCATGAATCCTGCTTGTTTTCGGCAGGGGGGGGGGGGCATCCTTGAGCATGAAATAAAATCCCATGGTACACAGCCACATAGTCACACATTTATTTCTACAACACAGCAAGCATTCAACCAAGTAACACAAGGACTAGGATAGCCAGACCCTCCAGTTCTGAACTGAATAGTAACCCCTCCCTCTCCCAGGCCGAGCGATCCGTCACCGTGGCGACTATGCTAGTGTCCTGCTCCTGGACCAGCGGTACTCCCGGGCCGGCCCGCTCTCCAAGCTGCCCCAGTGGATCCGGAACAGCACCCAGGTGCAGCCTGCCTTTGGCCCCGCCTTCGCCGCACTCCGCAAGGTGAGCCCGGGAGGCTGCCCCACTGCAGGGCATTACCCTTCTCAATGTGCAATGTTAGGAGTCTACTAAAATGCAAAGAAACAGCAGCGGCCCCACTAGATGTACCTGTATCTTATCCAGTTGTGTATCCACGTGCATGTATTAACTTGGGTTCCCACCGATTTGTTGAACATATCCAGACCATTACCCATGCAGTCCCTTCCTGGGGGCTGTACTGCTGATTTTCAAAATGTATTCTCTCATCTGCTTACATTTAGTGTGTGCTCCCAGTTTAGCGCCTCACATTGGCCATTCTCTAACAAAGTCTTCTTCTGCCCAACAGTTCTTCATGGAAAAGAAAACCCTTAGTAGATCGTAGTGGCTCTGAGGAGCCTCAGCGAGGCAGGACCACGAAGGCAGCTAAACATGGACTTGCTGCAGTCTGGCTATTTTAATAGAGGTGTGGTTGCATGACAAACTACAGCCACCTAGAGCTTGCTTTTGAGGTGCAGGTTTAAGCTTGTTAGTTATTGTGCCATGTAACCTGTCAGAGGTAAAGTACAGGGACTGTCGCAGCACAAGCCATGCCCTTTTCATACAGGACATCACATTGTCCACTGTTTCAAAATGCATGCTGGTTACCAGTCTCAGGCAGTTAAGCTGTTAACATGCATGCTGAACACACTTCAGTGCAGCGTAGGACATCAAGCCCTGGCATCCCCTTCAGTCAGGGAGTGCATAATTCTACCCTGTTCAGTTAACTATCGATGTATCTGTTTTATAATGCATATATGTTTTTTTCAAAGTTTTGGCAGTGCAACTTGTCAAGCCCCGCAGAGCTCACAGAAACTCTTAACGTTTCTCAAAATTGAAATAAAAAGAAATTGTGACCAAAGGGGACGTAATCAGCTCAATATCCCGTATTGCCAAACTCCAGGGTATTTAAATCTTGTAGAGTACAAAAGCAAGACAGAGGTACCTTCAAAGTGTTTTGAAGGCAGGCCCCACGGTGACTTAAGAATTTGAGCAGGGCTGCCTGTAGACTGAGTTTGTATCTTTAGTATAAATCAGTAAAATCCAAGGTTCAGTTAAAAAAATAAATAAATAAATAAGTGTAATTCAGAATAAACTGGAATAGAGGAACACTATGTATACTTTTAGGAACTTCAGTGGAAAATAAGTCTGCCCATTATTGGATCTGCTTTTTTAAATGGTCTAGTTTGATACTTCTTTGCACAACAGTTAAATTGTTTTTTATAAATACTGATTTTAGTATGTTGGAATGTTTTTTTTTTTTAAGTTACTCTGCCTTTGCAGTTGTTTAAACAATGTTTGAAAAAATAAATATTTATCTATACAAGGCTCTGGCCAAACGTGTTGCATCAACTAGAATTTTAGGATTGAGAAAATATATACTGGTATAAACAAAATGTAGTTATTTTATTTAACATCATGTTATCAAAGACACTACAAATATACAGATATCGCAAAAGCTTACCGGAAGCTGTAACAGTAGTTTATGAAGAGACTTTATGAAGCAAAATTATTCAGGGTGATGCTAAACTTTTGGCCATAGCTGTATATCAGATGCAAAACAGTGCTGAGTGTTTATGTGATTTCAGTTTTATATTAAATACTTACATTTTGCCTCCAAACTGTGTTACTCCTCTTCAGTTGGGTCAGCCTTACACACTCAGACTGGGATCCACGTTGCTCCCATTCTCCCAGACCAGTGCTTCTCGGCAGGGACCAGTAGGAGGTTTGTCTAAGCACTGGAACTCTAAGCATGTAGAATAGGCAGAAACTCAAGAACTCCTGTCACTCACAAAAATGCATTTTTACTTTATTTTTTTAACACACACACAGAACAAAGACTTGTGTTCTTTTTAATTATTTTATTTCTGTCCATAATTTTGTAATGATCAAGACTGGTTTGATCTGGGTGAGTTTGCAGACCATACTGTGCTGTGTTGAGCTCACAGGTGTGCAGAACACGGCCTGGAAATTAAGTCATGAGTATCAGACAACAACTACACACACACAAACTAATACTCCAGTTTGAGAGCAGCACATGCTCAATGACTTAATACGGGTAGAAGAGGGTCATTGTTTCTGTGCTGCTGAAAATAAAGTTTCTGTGCTGCTGAAAATAAAGTTACCGCAGCTGTTTTTCCAGTATGAGAACCACAAGCCGAAATCCACATGGCTCTACATAGATACAGAACAGACACTAGTGAAACATTAAAAAAGAGATACTGGAAATAAGCTTACGGATAGAGCTGTAATAAAAAGGGTCATTAATTTTCTGAGCACAATAAATTAGGGCGGTTAGTATTGTTGAGGTTTGTCACTAGACAGAAGTGATCAGGAGTTTAGATAATTTAATGGAAATGTTTAAAAAACGCCCTTGGAGGCTGCTGTTTAGGGGAAATCAGGGTCTTTTATTTTGAAATAGACCTTTATACTGAGCTGCGTTGTCAGTTTGCTCATGGCTTGAGCACTCATTGCGGTTACTGTTTGTGCACTGCTAGTCCCGGTTCTGTTGCCCCACTGGTAGCAGGCTAGTCTGTGGGAATGTGCAGTCCTTGCCGCTGTGGCTATGCCTCCCAGTCCCCCTCGTCCTCCTCCCCTGTGTTTGGCTGCTGTGGCGCGGGGAGGGGCGGAATGGCGTCGGACATCCTGGCGAAGGCACTGCCGGAACTGGCCGGGGCGTCTCCCCCTCCCTCCCCCGTCACCGGACCCTTCCCAGAGATCCCTTCATAGAGGAAATCGCACAGGTTTACATCACACACTCATTTCAATTTAAACAGGAAATCATAATTTACACGTCAAATCTCACCACATTTACACACACAATTTAGTCTAATTTACACACAAAATCACATCAATTTAGCACAATCTAATCCTATTTTTTTTTTTAAACATGGCATATCGGTAAAACATTTTTCTTTATTGAAATTTTAGCACAATTTATAAATTAACACAATGTTATAGCAAACACTAGCTAGTGCTACACTAGGTTACAGAAAACTGTTTGCAAGCCATGCTTTTAGACTGTCTTGTACTTCCTGAGTCACCAGTGGATGAAATGGCCCCCACCCAGTCAATGACTTCTTTACGGTCAATAGCCAATCAGCTGCTTCCCTCTATTGACTGAAAAGCTTTCAGCCAGTAACATGCTTTCACCCAGAAGACACTGCTGAGGTGAAATGACCCAGGAAGTAGAAGTTCAAGAAGAAAACCCAAGAACAAGGCATAGAAACTGAAAACTTCCTTTAACCTAAAGTAGCACCAGAGATCAGGTTTTAGAATGAAAGCACATGTGTATCTTTCAAAACTGCACATTTTAGTATGTAGCTAATGGATGTGCAGACTGAATAGGGTTTATAGAGTTATTTGGATATCTGCAATCACTTTAAGGGAGAGTGGGGGAGGGGGTATCATGAGAGTTATGCCCTCTTGGCACGGAGCACCTCCTATATTCTGAAAACAAAGCAAACAGCACTTTACCTTTCCTCCTCAAGGCCAGCTTATTGAAGAGATCAGACATCATGTTCCCGCTGCTCACTGTGGATGTCACTGAAACGCAAGAAGACAAACCCTCGTGTTCAGAATGAGAGGAGCTCGCATTTAATTTATACAGTGCCTTTCATACAAAAAGCATCTAAAAACTGCACAACACAAAGCAAAAACATTTACAATAAAATACATCTGTATTAGGATCTCAAAGTATATCACACACAAAACTGCCAACAATTAGACCATTACATTAAAAACAATCTAATCAAGAAGATTTTGAAAACAGCAATTAAAGAGATAATAAAAAAGCGGTTAATTAATTGTTAAAATAATAATTGCATCAGAAAATCAACACTCTCATCTCAGTAGCTTTCAAATTTCAGTCACAAATATTACTGTCAATTTTCAGATTGAGGAAGTGTGTGATTCAGCTCAGACACTTAATCACAGTGGTACTCACTTGTGATTCCTTCATTTCCAGCCAGGTTCCTATTGACTACACTGAAGCAACACCCCTCCATGCACTGTTCAGGGTCAGACTGGTATGTGCTGGACTGTGCTCCAGTGTGCAGTGTCCACTTGCACTTTGCCCTACCTTGCTCCTGCTCCTTCTGCTTCTTCTTCTCCTTCTTCCTCTCTTTGACGTCGCGCAGTTTGGCCTTGCCAATCCCGCCGGCCTCGCGGATCGACTCCAGGAGGCTGGCCCTACCGTCCGATGGCTTGAGCACCTCCGATGGTGTGCCCCT
Source organism: Polyodon spathula (assembly GCF_017654505.1). NCBI lineage: Eukaryota > Metazoa > Chordata > Actinopteri > Acipenseriformes > Polyodontidae > Polyodon > Polyodon spathula. The sequence continues at coordinate 32,266,253 of NC_054540.1, read as the reverse complement.
CACTGGAGCTGGGGGGGTGGGGAAGAGCATGGGGAACTGGTAAGCCAGCAGCACAGGGTCAATCAGGGCCTCCTCACACTCTTTATTGTTTAGAATAAAAATCAGGAAGTAAACCAGTTTGCATATTTAAAAAAAATCCTATTCTGGTTATTTTGCAAAAAATATGAAATACTTTAGCGCTGCACAAACCAACTATTTGATTATTCGTATTAATCTATCCAAAGAAATCAGAAGCTGGCAATCAGGCGAAGGTCACTGGTGTTGATTGGGCTAATTTACCATTCCAAACTGAAGAAACAGCTGCTCGAATTTCTGATGATTGCTGCTTTTCTTACACTGATGAGAACAGCAATCCACACAAATCCAAGTAGATGTTTCTTCAATCGTTTTGTTTGGAATGGTAAATTAGCCTGATAAACACCAATAACTCACCTGTGGAGAGCTTATCAGAATAATCAAATAATTTGTGCAGCTCTACATTGTATATAATACACAGTAGCTCTTAGACAGCTTGTCATAGCATGTACGGTCTTGGGGATTATCTTTTGCCACAACAGACTCGTTTCAGATCAGACTTCTCGGCACAATTTCAACTCAATACTTAAAATTCTTTTCTTTTTTTACTCTCTTCAACCTGATCAAACAATGCTCAACAGGATTCAGAGCTGGAGAGAGACAGTAGTCTGTGGACCAAGAACCTTGTGTTTAAACATTAAAGCAAAATCAATTTACTGAATGCACCTGAGAGAAACCAAAAATCATAAAAATTAACAGAGGGTATCAATATGTTTGGTAATAAACTAATTATTTATTTATTAGTCTAATTAGGGAAGGATGTTAAATGCTGAGACTTTAAATACTGGAAAGATAATGAATGCATCTCTGAGCCATCCTTGTACCCAAGCTGATCTCTCACTGCACTGGAGACACGTACCTGCTGTGGAGGGCTGAGTGTTGGGGATAGGGGGAGGCGGAGGAGGGGCTGGGGGGACTCCCAGGGGGGTCCCTGCGATAGGGAGGGGGGCTTCAGGAGGAGGAGGAGGAGGAGGAGGAGGAGGAGGTGGAGGAGGGGGTGGGGCTGCTTCCCTGAAATGAACATCTGGAAGAAAAAAAAAAATTAAAAAATGTAACAAAACACACATTAACTTTCATCCTTCTGTTCAGAATCAAGCAATAACATTCAGATGTCATCTATCTCCGAAAAAAAGAGATTTCCACATCTACACATGCTGTAGCTCGTTCTAATAAAATAAAATACAAAAACTGTTTTAATATATTGGTGTACATGGTGTACAGTATTTTATAAAAGCTAAAAATAAATTAAAAAAATAGAATAAAGGCTAAATATATTATAAATGTTAAAAGTATTGTGACAAAGGTATCACGAGAAAGAAAAAAAATATTTCCACAATAAATAGCAGGGCAGCCACCACAAGCTGTTAATCAACCGTTTGACATCCCTTGTGTTGATCCAAACAGTTCTGCCTATTTGTTGCACCATTAAGTTTTATTTGTAAGCTGCAAAGGGGGCTCTGGATGTATTTTTCATTGGGTGTAATTAGAATGAAACACACGGTTTCCAAGCAGTACAGGCCAATGCGATCGGTGAGGGAGCTCCGCTCCCCTCCCAGTCCAGTACCTGGGCCACTGAGCTCCCCTGCCTCGGCCCCAAAGGAGGGCAGCTCTGGGATGCTGCTGGCAGCTCCGGAGGGCGCAATGCCAGGCCCCAGGTCAGCGCTGTAGCTTAAATCATCCGCGATGCCAGGCAGGTCGGGGAGGTAGGAGGGCACATCGATCTCTGGCACCTGGCCCAGGTCCGGCACGTAGAAGTAATTCTCTGCCGTCTGAAAGAAGCGAGGGGGAAAAGCAGCTTGAAATCAGCTGTGTAGAGACACGTCTTATTCTGCATCCTTTTTTACCCACAACATACAAAACTGCTGCTTCACGGGTTCTTGTCACTGTACCTTGATATGTCACTGCATGTCAAATGTAAAATAAATGAATAATTAAAATATAAATACTATAAAATACAAACTAAAATGAGTATGTGCATATAAGGTTTCAATGTTTAGTCTTTTAACAAAGTTAACATATTGAATTATACACCACTTTGTAGTTTTCCCATATAATTAACGAAATACTGAAAAACTTAAAAATGTGATATTTCGAAATCTAGCATGAAATACTGTACTACTAATGGCTTCCAGTAGACTTTGGCGATATCACTTTGTAGTTTCTTTGAGTCAATAGCTGCATAGGTAACAAACTCAGGTTTGTCTTATTAAAGTCATAGTAAAAACAGGAATGGATCAAACTGATGCACTGGGAGTCTTATTTCCATCCCTGCATACATTTTTGTAATTATTCTGAAGACCCAATTAGCCCAGAGTGTTACAGAATGTTTGGATGCTCCTCAGTTTCGGTACCTGTCTCTCCAGCTGCTCTCTCTTCGTCATGGACAGCGGTGCGTCGAATGGCTTCTCCTTCTCTGTCTCCAGGGTGTTCTGTGTCTTTGTCACGGCCCCTGCCAGCGGGTCCAGGAACACATACTTCTTATAGCTGGTGAAACAGAGACAGGCCTGAGGTGGTGACTGCAGGCAGTGTAGCCCAGTGCTCAGAGGGAAAGGACAGGGTGAGAGGCTAGGCGCAGCTCAGAGCTGGGGTGGGCATTGTGACCTACTGATAACAGCGGAGGGCTAAGAGACAGTGTGAGCACACTGCGGGACTGGCATGCAGTGTAGTACAGTCAAGAGATAAGGGTTTATAGACTTGGACGCAGTGTGTTCTAGAAGTTAGGGTTAGGGTTAGGGTTAGCAGAAGGACTGGGAGGGAGGGAGGCAGTGTGGTCTAGTGGTTAGAACTGAGGGACTGGGAGGGAGGCAGTGTGGTCTAGTGGTTAGAACTGAGGGACTGGGTGGGAGGCAGTGTGGTCTAGTGGTTACAACTGAGGGACTGGGAGGGAGGCACTGTGGTCTAGTGGTTAGAGCAGAGGTATTGTGAGGCAGAGCAGCCATGCAGAGAAAAGGATTAGGAGCATTGCGTACTGGATTAGGCTGGAAACCAAGACCGAAAATCAGCTACACACGGTAAATGCAAAAACAAATTCACCGGCTCAGCATCAAACAGAACAAACTAAAAACCAAGAGAGTTGAAATGCATTTAGCAACCTCTTAATTTAAATTAACTGAAAAGGAAGACAACCAAAAACCACAGGGTGAAATATTAGTATTAAAATGAGGCCATTAGCACTGCGGAGACAAGATTAGCAAGCTCATTTAATGGGAGTCACAGCCCCTCTGCTACGGGCTGTGAAATGATCTGCTCTGAATCCTCTTAAATGAGGTTTACTGACAAACTACAGCACTGCAAATTCTGAGGAAGCTAACAGCTTTGGAAACATACTGACTGGAATTTGAATTTCAAATAACAACATGAACTGAACCATCTTCTAATGGTCCAATTAATTTAATGTAGCTTAATATCTTAAACACTGAACATTATGTCATGTATGATTTACTAAACAAATCTACATTAAGATGAGCAGATTAGCAATACTGCTTTAAAAAGGAACTTGTCAACAATTCTCTTGTTTGGTGTCTTTAAAACACTCATTAACCTCATGTGTACAATCCAATTACATAAGTAAATATCACTGCATTTTACTTAAAATAATACTTTTTTTGGTGCTTGAAAACCTATATACAGAGAATATATATTTACAGAGTAACTAACTTTTTGTTATGAAGTACATGTACTTTAGTATTGGATAGATCTCCTTGTATTCAACACAGTACCTATTGTCTGGGATGTTTATCAGAATACTTTTTTATGCACTGGTTCAAAAATATATTGCATGTTTAAAACTACTTTTATTTCATCTTCTTGAGGCCGAGTTCAGGGTGGAACCCTGCTAAAATCTGCACTAAACTGGTTAAGAAAACATTTCCCCTCCACGGTTACTGCCTGGATCTCTTCCATGAGACCCAAGGCTTGGATTCAATACTTGGAGTTTAAGTTAATTGATGGACTTAAATTAACTTTTATCCAATTAGACAGAATTTGAAGAATCCACACTTTTCAACAAATCCACAGGTGAAATGGGTTAAAAGAATCACACCAAAAATCGTGTACTGCTCTGATCTGCTGGGAATCAGCGTTGATTAGGGGTGTGAGGATTCACTGCGTATCAATGAATCGCGACTCTTTCTTTAAATGATGCATCGCATTGTAATAGAGGTACAAGACCAAAAGCACAACATAGCTCATTGTATTTTACTCACAGGTTCTCTGTGGTGTTGAAGAGAAGCAGGGAGCTGACCGAACTTATGTTTCTGGGCAGGCCTCCCAATCCTTCCTCTGTCTCATCCTCCGAGCGCCTCTTAGTGTTTGCACACACAGGGAAGTACATCAGCTTCTCCTGGGAGGGGGGGGGGCGACGACACAGGCCAGGATTCAGATTCATATTCAAGGGGCAGCATTGTTAGAAACATAAGTTAATCACCATGACCTACCATCAACTGTATGCAAATAAATAATGACCTGTGACAGACAGTGAATGAATCCGAGTCAACAATCTCCATCTCAACCTGTGAGGGCACTGTATAACAGGAACAGTGTGCCCCGGCCTGGAAGGTTTGACTGTTCATTCCAGGGTCAATTGGAAGTCGGCCATCCAGAAAGTTGGCGGGGTTACAATACCAAAAGTCATCTCTTTAATGTGGTAGGTGATGTGTTAGTGATGGATTGAATGATATACGTGATTGCACTCGCTACCGAAGGGGGTGTGACTGAAGGTTTATCAGGGGATGTGGCCAAGCAATCTGTCCTTGGGTATGGTTACAGAAAGACCTATAAGGACGAACTCTGTTTATTAAAAAAAATACAAAAAAAAAAGTGTGTTGTTTTGCCTGTGTCTACTTATACTGTTATTTGTCATTATAGAAGGATAACCTTTGGGAGCTGTAGCTAAACCGCCAGCAAACAAACCTGGACTACACTTCACCATTGTACACAAATAAACCTGTAAATCACCACTTTCACTAACAGCACTCACTCTGGACTTGTGACCGTGTTGTGTTTGTGCGTGTCTTGTTTAGTGTATTATTATTATTTTGGGACTGAAATACACAGAATATGGTTTTAAAGATTGTACGTAGCAAGTGTCATTAGAAGTAGACTCTCCTCAAAGTTCGTCACACACCACGTACGCCCACTGTAGGAATTGTGTACTGCAAGAAAAATTAAATAACTAAAGCTGCTTTACAAGTAATCAATAAAACTCAACAGGGTGTACAGTCGATATGGAATACCCCACTGTTCTGCAAAGCTGTGTGCCCTCATTCATTACGCAAACATTTGCATAGCCTGTACTTATAAAACAGATAAGCTATGCAGGCGGCCAGCTGTGTCTCATTTGTAGGGCAACTGTTTCCACAGCAATCATTACAGAGTGCTCCTTGTCCTGCATGTCCCTGTGTCATCACCAGTCCTATGTGCTTAACTCAACAGCAACGTGTGCATCCTGCGTCAGTAAGGATGCACTGTGCATCACATCAAGGGTCACACTGTCAGGCATTGTGTTTTTTCAAATACGACAAAAAGGTATTTATACACAGAAAAGGCTGATGTTCCTAAGCTATGAGAATTATGAAGGCATATTATAGCAAGAAGCCTTAATAACAGACTCACTGCCTGTTTATTTTCTAGATGCTGGTTAGTGATGTTCTTTTCCTGTTTCTATGTTAGAAAGGATTGAATTCATGGAGAAAGTGTGCTGTTTACTGTAAATCCTGGAGCTGAGGGCTTAAAATGTACGACTGGATGGAAATAACAATTAAACATTCTCAATATACAGCAAGCACTTTACACTGGGTTGAATAAACTTTATTGGAAATGCAGATTTACCCTCAAGTTTCTGAATGGCAAGAGAAGCTTGCACACCTTGCAGTAACTCGCTCTACAGATGTAGGCACGCTGCTCCTGATGTTAAAAACAACAGCGCCCTCTTTCCAGGGCGTACAGAGTGGCCTCATCAATAAAAGATGGGCTGTCAGAGTGCATCTCCATCTACACACTCTGCAGAGCAAGGGTACACGCTCCCACACTCTTGCACTGTTGCAGGCTCAGCAACTTCCACTTTGTTTTTCATTCATTATTTACCAGGGCACTTTTTCATGCGGGTCCTGCCTCCCTCCTCCTGCAATATGGATGAGCCTGGGGCAGCTGGGAGTCTTTATTGAGAGAAGCAGCTGGAAATCTAGGAGGGCAGCTGGCCTTCAGTGAGTAAGGGCAGAAGCAAAACTCATTTGATTCTCCCTTTGAGCTGCGGACACATAACAAGCACTTCAAAAGATCCTTGTTTGATGTACAGCTATGGTACAGTATTGCATCACCCTATATACTTATCTAATTTTGCTTCATAAAGTCGAATGAAACCTGCTGAATAATGCTACGTTAACATGTTGAATTACATACCGCTGTGCAGTTTTCCATATACTTAACGAAAAACTGACAAATGAAAAAATGTGGCATGAAAACACGATTTCCGAAAAGACGTCACAAATCTTGACACGTTACTCAATTAGAAGTAATCTAAAGATGTTTTTGCTATTACTAAACCAACCAGCTTCTTCCTCTAATGACAATGCTGAGGTAAAATGACTGAGGGAGTGGAACAGTAACAGACTTCCTGAAAGTAAGGCTTGCAAACAGAGCTTCCTTTAACTGCGTATAGTACCTATTGTGACAAATTCACACATTTTTAAGCTCTGTTACCAGCTCTCAAGATCACCCTATAAAATGGCTATCACTGCTATTTAAAATATTATAATTCAGGCTTCAGATTTTTGGTTTTAACCAATAAAACACCCCAGATACAAAAAAATGAAATCAGTGGACAGCCAATAAACACTGGAAAACACAGGAAAAACTGTGGAAATGGTTAAACAATTCACGTTGACTTGACCCTTTTCCCATTAAAAAATAAAACCTACTACAAAAATAATAAATACATAAGAACATAAGAAAGTTTACAAACGAGAGGAGGCCATTCGGCCTACCTTGCTCGTTTTCGTTGTTAGTAGGTTATTGATCCCAGAATCTTATCATGCAGCATCTTGAAGGATCCCAGGGTGTCAGCTTCCAAAAACAGTTGGGGAGTTGGTTCCAGATCCTCACAATGCTCTGTGTAAAAAAGTGCCTACTATTTTCTGTTTTGAATGCCCCTTTGTCTAATCTCCATTTGTGACCCCTGGTCCTTGTTTCTTTTTCAAGTTGCAAAAATCCCTTGGGTCGACATTGTCAATACCTTTTAGAATTTTGAATGCTTAAATCAGGTTGCCGCGTAGTCTTCTTTGTTCAAGACTGAACAGATTCAATTCTTTTAGCCTGTCTGCATAGGACATGCTTTTTAAACCCAGAATAATTCTTTGCACTTGTTCTAGAGTAGCAATATCCTTTTTGTAGCGACATGACCAGAACTGAACACAGTACTCAAGATGAGGTCTTACTAATGCATTGTACAGTTTTAACATTACTTCCTTTGATTTAAATTCAACACTTTTCACAATATATCTGAGTATCTTGTTGGCCTTTTTTTATAGCTTCCCCACATTGTCTAGATGAAGACATTTCTGAGTCAACAAAAACTCCTAGGTCTTTTTCATAGATTCCTTCTTCAATTTCAGTAAATCACATTTTGCTGCTTGTCAATGTCCCGCCTTCCTGACTTGCATCTACCATTGATTAGTTCTGAATACTTTCAACCCACCCCAACTACTGAGTGCCAGTACATTCCTATTGGAGACTCCGCTTTGATATTTAAAATGAGATTACAATCAGGATGGAGGTTTGTTAGCGGGATTTAAAGCTGTATTACAGTTAAGATATGGAGAACTTAAAATAGAATTGTGGCGAAATGTACAAAAATGCCTACACACAAAAACCCCAGAAGAATGTGCCCATGACCATAGGGATTTCGTTGCTGAAAACAGCAAAGGAAAGAAGGTATAGTTTAAGATGGCAAGTACTGTCGAGTTACTACTATACATATTTTGACAGAAATAAAAATGCTCAAGCATTTTGAAAAGTAATCGGAAACACTACTGTCACACAGTATATCAAAAACGAAAGCCCCAACAAATAAAACGATTTACATAACATTCGAAAATAGCTAAAAATAAGCACCGAAAAATATAAATTAATAAAACCCGAAAAACAGAAGCCCTAATTTTAACTTTAAAAAAATCTTTGCATAAAGTGGTTTGTTTTAAATAGGGGTAATTACCCTTTTGTAATGGTTAACATAGATAAACAAGTCTAGTAAGTAACAAAAGTGTTAAAATCAACACAAAAGTATTCAGTTAAATCAGCAGCCCTTCAACTAGAATCTGAAGTATTTAACAGCTCAGCATGCAGTACACAAAGTCAACACCAGATGACAGTACCAGACAGTAATCCCTGCATTCTCACTGCATGTTCTGTTTTTGGACTGGGTTAAGAGAAGTTTGTTCAGAATGGATTCTGATGCCTGAATGAATGTGAAGTCTGAATGATTGTGAAGTTTGAATGCATTCCGTACACTCTCCCCATCAACTGAGCGGGTATTACATCACGGCTGCTTGAATTGTATCAGTGAGCACAAGTGCTCCTTTTACTTCTTCAGAAGCAAACATCAGGGGGCAGGGGTTACTTCAGGGGGTAATTAGCCAGTTTCCAATCAGATGACTGAGGGAGTCGATTTTCAGGCAGAGACAGATGAACTGTGGATTACACCAGCATCCACTGGGGCTAAACTGAGCCAGATTCAAACCCAGACTGGTGACTCACTGTGCCACCTACAGCAGCACCTCCCTCATCCCCTATGTTAGGACCTGAAAGATGGACTTGGTTCAGAGAAACCTATACCACAATACCCCTTATAAAAAAGATTCCCATAGTGAAAGCATAGCAAAGTGTGATAAAAGCACAGTGAAAGCATTGCAAAGAACAGAGTGGTAAAACATATGAAACAGGGTAAACTATGCTAAATGCATAGTGTAACCATGGGAAAACTGCAAAAATACCATAAGGTACCATACCATACCATAAGGGACATGGAAAATGGTGTATAACTACATGTGCTCCTTTTTCTGCACAGCACAGACCAGACAGAAAGTCCTGGCTGCTTCGTACTTAGTGTTTAGTTAATTACATTGTTATTTAACAAAGCTTGTGTGATAAATTGACTACAGGTACCATACCATACCATAAGGGACATGGAAAATGAAAACAATATTTCAGTAACTGAATTCCTTGAAATTAATGACAGTTTAAAAAAAGAAAGAAAAAAAGAATAGCGACTTGTTGACTACATGTGCTCCTTTTTCTGCACAGCACAGACCAGGCCAGACCTGCCGATGTGTTTTGTGTACCTGCAATGCCTGCTCATCCAGAGGCCTGTGCTTCCCCTGCACCTTGTAGCGAGGGCGCTTCTGAGAGCTGGGGTCTGCAGCACCGGAGAAGATGGAGGAGTAATCCTGCAGCCTCTCAGTGTGTCTTAGCAAGGAGAGTCTTGTTTCCATCCCTGTATTGGCGTGTCAAATATTTATTGCCACTTATTTAAAATTTACACTACATTAAATTCAAAGTAAGGCTGCATCTCCTCTTTCATGAACATTAATAAGGAGAGCAGGTGTAGGGACACTGGTGCCCTGACTTAAATGCAATGCAATTTCAGTCGACCAAGTCTCTTCACCCTGATTCTAATTTATCCTGCATGTATAAAAAGCACAGTTCTGAGGAAAATGGAACTTCCCCTGAATTAAGCAGGTGTCACTTTCAATAATGTCTCACTGTGAAGTCACCGGTTCACAAAATGCTATTAGAAAACAGGATAATCTGAGGTAGCTTTCAAATCTCATCCTGTTCTGAACTTGGTTTTCATCCATATTTAATGGACACACTCAAACTATTCATTACTCTTTCAGAACTTTTCTAATTTACTGGCACAGTGAAGCATTTGCTGTATCTCATTTTTTAACCATAACTTTAAACACTTGACTATAAAATACACCCATAAGCTTTATAAGAAGTACCAAAAAATGAACTGAAGAAATTATAAACACACAATTATAAACACTTCATCAATGTGCACGGCTATGATTTAAAATCATCACCAATGTACACACGTATGTGTGCATTTAGCTCTAGAAGCAACAGCGTGGCCAAAAGATCCACCAATCCTTTCAGATCTTCCACCAGAGAGAGTCATCTCCCTGTCTCTCAGCAACCAGCTTCACTCATGTGCTAACCTCATTTGTCTCCATGGAAACTTACCCAAATGCTTTTTAAAAGCTTCACATCCAAATGAGGATTAACGTCCCTGTACACAAGCCAACATGAAATTCTGTACTAAAGCAGATGAAATCAACCATCACAGGGATGGAAATAAGCCTCCATTTCTGGTTTCACTCGGAGTTTAACAAGACATACCTGAGCTTGTTACCTATACACACTGTGGGTGATCAAGCTTGAAGTAAAACCTGGAATTGATTAAACTGCTATGGAACAGGAGTCTTTTCCATCTCTGCATCAACTAACCCCCCCCACCCTCAAATAAAGAATATCACTCAAGGTGTCAATAATGTAATTAAAATTAGAGGCTACTGAGAACACTTAAAAAGGAATGATGTATGAGGAATTTATCCAGGTCAGATTCACACTGGGTTTAATACCGTAGCATCCCTGCTCAATCACTGGAGGTGGACAGGAAGCAGCACATTCCTGCACCACACAGAACACACATCCCCTGCCACTCAGACACATTGCGGCTCTTCTGCTACAAGTACCAAGGGGTCTTCTATGACCATAGAGGGAGCAAACAGGCATGACCTAGGTTTACAATCTGGATACATGTGTAACGAAGCACAGCACCCCTGAAATACTGGGGTGTTGGTCTGGATACAGGTTAGATTGTTCCCAGCAGAGCTGCTGTGCCAGCCCTGGCTCAGCCCAGCCCAGCCTCTACAGAACAATCCTGAGCTACAGCACTTCCACCCACAGCTCCACTCATGAGTACCAATCCCAGCCAGCACCTCCTGAAGCAGCTGTTTATCCTGGTTATCCATACACACCTGCAGGGGAGCCATGATCAGTTAAACATTGATCACCACATAGCTTTTCTTTTATATTCATATTAACAGTGCCCCTGGAAGAAAGCGCATTTCCTATAATTAAATTCCAGACAATTTCTCATCCATTTCTATTTTCCTCTGAAAGCATAATTACGGTGCTGTGTGTCTAAGTGGAGACAGTCAAGTGTCATTGCCTCAAATCAGCGACAGGAATTCTGAGCAGCTCCAGGATTTAACCCTAGCAGGGCCCAGGCTCTACAGCCAATGGAGGATCAATAACATATACTGCAGCGAAGAAAATAAGACTCCTATTGCTCAGCAGTTTTATCCATTCCAGGTTTTTCTATGAGCTTGATTAGCCAGTGTGTATAGATAACAAGCTCAGGCGGGTCTTATTAAACTAAAACGAGGAATTAATCAACATGTTATGTTACTTATTCCCATGCTTGTACCCTGCACAGTGATCCATTCTAAATGTTAAAGCAAAATAATTAAGTCCTGGTGATGTCAGTCAGGACAGCAACCCCTGTACACCACATACAGAATGCATTTAGTAGGTACATCAGAAACCTTAAAAAAAAACCAAAACAACAACTGCTTAACTGTATATTGAAACAACATTCTGTAATAAAAGGTGCGAGCAAGAGTCAGTTTACAGCGCTGTACCTGGCAAAGATGTCACAGGAGATTGTCTCCAGGTACTGGAGGGCGTCGGCTATCTGGTGAATGGCCTCCTCCCGCCGCAGGTCTGGCTGGATCAGAGGCACGGAGTACACCTGCCCCTCCAGGAAGCGCTTCGGACTCATTCTGCAAAGAAAGAACAGGGTGAAACTGACAGGCGCACATTCCTGCCTCTGCTGAAAATACAAGAGCAGAACAATGTGCAACATCCTCAACGAACAGAGCTAGGCATGTGCTACAGGCACATGAATGGGCCGCTGGTCTATACGGATGCAAAAAGGATCTTGCTATACCAAGGAAGCAGAATGTCCAAAATCTTCGGGGCACTAAGCCAGGGTGGGCCAGTCCTGGTTCAGAGAAAACCTGTGTTAGCATTATTGTGGGGGGCAGGGGCGCAAGAGAAAGCCTGTGTGAGCATTGTGGGTTGTAAAGTGGATATCAGCACTTTTAAAAACAAATTTTACATTTATTTACTGCAAAAATGTAAAATATGCCTCTCGTTTTGAGTGATCTTTTTCTGTATTAAATATATTACATATTTTTGTTAAATTCTGGGCAAAGTGCATTCTGTTTTTATTTTATGTTATAAAAAAAACTTAGTCAGCATTAGTAATGTAAGTTACCCTAAAAAATTGTGTGTAGAATACACACACGATGGAATTGGATACTGCAATACACGTGAGTCATACTGAAGTGTTATTCTGGGCCTGTGATCAGGCCAACAAGACAAAAAATGTATTTGACTTACTAGGCTACCATACTTTACATATCATTTGATAGGGGAGGGATTGAATATCACTGCAGAATCTTTTTTTTTTTTTTTTTTTATCATCATGTGCAGTCACAAAGACGGGCATTTCTTTATCAAAGGCACGAGACCTTTTAAAGCAGAACACAAACAAAATCATCACAGGAACTTGTTTACAGCTAAGAATAAAAAAAAACTGTAAATCCGATATATTTGAGTTACTTACATTAGAACACACATATGCAAATATAATCTTTGCCTCACAACCAAATCCTTCAGCATACACCATTCTGAAGCCCTGCTTTATACAAAGATATACTTGGACCACTGGACTGACATGTATATGCTACATATTCCTGCCCCTGCTGTATTGTCAATACTAGATTAGAGCTGCTGGGATCATAGAAAAAGTAGACGAACATGAATTGTACCCACAGCACGTACAGTGGCTTGCGAAAGTATTGACTCCCCTTGGCATTTTTCCTATTTTGTTGCCTTACAACCTGGAATTAAAATGGATTTTTTTGGGGGGTTTGTATCATTTGATTTACACAACATGCCTACGACTTTGAAGATGCAAAATATTTTTTATTGTGAAAAAAACAAGAAATAAGACAAAAAAACAGAAAACTTGAGCGTGCATAAGTATTCACCCCCCCAAAGTCAATACTTTGTACAGCCACCTTTTGCAGCAATTACAGCTGCAAGTCTCTTGGGGTATGTATCTATAAGTTTGGCACATCTAGCCACTGGGATTTTTGTCCATTCTTCAAGGCAAAACTGCTCCAGCTCCTTCAAGTTGGATGGGTTCCGCTGGTGTACAGCAATCTTTAAGTCATACCACAGATTCTCAATTGGATTGAGGTCTGGGCTTTGACGAGGCCATTCCAAAACATTTAAATGTTTCCCCTTAAACCACTCGAGTGTTGCTTTAGCAGTATGCTTAGGGTCACTGTCCTGCTGGAAGGTGAACCTCCGCCCCAGTCTCAAATCTCTGGAAGACTGAAACAGGTTTCCATCAAGAATTTCCCTGTATTTAGAGCCATCCATCATTCCTTCAATTCTGACCAGTTTCCCAGTCCCTGCCAATGAAAAACATCCCCACAGCATGATGCTGCCACCACCATGCTTCACTGTGGGGATGGTGTTCTTGGGGTGATGAGAGGTGTTGGGTTTGCGCCAGACATAGCGTTTTCCTTGATGGCCAAAAAGCTCAATTTTAGTCTCATCTGACCAGATTACCTTTTTCCATATGTTTGGGGAGTCTCCCACATGCCTTTTGGCGAACACCAAACGTGTTTGCTTATTTTTTTCTTTAAGCAATGGCTTTTTTCTGGTCACTCTTCCGTAAGTCCAGCTCTGTGGAGTGTACAGCTTAAAGTGGTCCTATGGACAGATACTCCAATCTCCGCTGTGGAGCTTTGCAGTTCCTTCAGGGTTATCATTGGTCTCTTTGTTGCCTCTTTGATTAATGCCCTCCTTGCCTGGTCCGTGAGTTTTGGTGGGCGGCCCTCTCTTGCCAGGTTTGTTGTGGTGCCATATTCTTTCCATTTTTTAATAATGGCTTTAATGGTGCTCCGTGGGATGTTCAAATTTTCTGATTTTTTTTTTATAACCCAACCCTGATCTGTACTTCTCCACAACTTTGTCCCTGACCTGTTTGGAGAGCTTCTTGGTCTTCATGGTGTCGCTTGCTTGGTGGTGCCCCTTGCTTAATGGTGTTGCAGACTCTGGGGCCTTTCAGAACAGGTGTATATATACTGAGATCATGTGACAGATCATGTGACACTTAGATTGCACACAGGTGGACTTTATTTAACTAATTATGTGACTTCTGAAGGTAATTGGTTGCATCAGATCTTATTTAGAGGCTTAATAGCAAAGGGGGTGAATACATATGCACGCACCACTTTTCCGTTATTTATTTTTTAGAATTTTTTTAAACAAGTTATTTTTTTCATTTCACGTCACCAATTTGGACTATTTTGTGTCTGTCCATTACATGAAATTTTACATTTTCAATTTTAATTCCAGGTTGTAAGGCAACAAAATAGGAAAAATGCCAAGGGGGGTCAATACTTTCGCAAGCCAATGTACAGCACGACAAGATGTCAAAATATGTGTGGCATGCACTGTGCACAGATGGACAGGTGACACTGCATAGCCCCACATCCTGATACTCAACAGCTTGGAAAAAAAGTCCTTAACATGGCAATTGAGTTTGCAGTTCCCTGGATATCTAAAAATGCCTCGGCAGATCGTTATCCACGTGAACAATAAAAGCAGAGAAACAAGTCGAGCAAGTGTCTTTCTGAGCTGACCCGGGCGTGCTCCACATCAGAAACACACCCCACTGTCGTGAGAATGGATGGGGTGTTCAGGTCAGGATTGAGTGTGAGGGGAAGGGGATGAAGCTCTCCTGACCCCTGCTCTATCACACAATACAATGTAAACATTCTTTGTGACCAAGAAGCTGGATTTGAAACAGCAGTATTGCATTAAGCCACTGCACCACCCAACTCCCAATATTACTAGCATTTTAAAGCATGGTCTTTAAAGAGGGTGCCTGACAGCGTCTCCATCTCTGCATGAAGTAGAATATAATTGGTATTGACTGACAAGCCACCATTTCAAACTTCCAGTACTTCATATAATGAATACAATTTTCAGCGTATTGGCATTTGTGATTTGTAATTAAGTGTCAGTGAATTCCATCAGTGTATAAAAACACACTTATTAGCCTACCACAGACTGAATCCATCATTTAAAAGTTCTTTAAGAAGTGTTTACTCAAATGAAAGGGGAGAGCTCCCTGGAAGGACTCAGGAATACTCAATTTAATTTGTTGCACACACAGTACAGTACCTGCAGCTTCAACAGAAACTGGAGCAGGAGAGGAAACAGCATATCATTCTAGGCAAATGACAGGGTAGTCAGGGCAGTGTGGACAGACAAGTAAACAGGCTATGATCTTCATGAAGCAACAGATTCATTAAACCCCACTTACTAGTATTACAGTATTTCAGCCTACATCTAATACCGTATACTGTAAACTGAGTCCTCATAATGTCAATTTGAACAGGCATGAGGTTTTCTGGAGCAAGCACTGTACCTGTAGGTATTTTCTAATGCTTGATTAGATAAAATTGCTGGTGAAAATTCATAAAATATGCAATGCAACTGTTGATCCCCTCAATGCAATTATCATTTTATTTCTATGTTAATAGTCTATTACACCCCCACACTGCCTTATCCCAAACTAACTGGTCTCCTGGGTCATTCAAAACAACATGAGTCAACACAGGCTCGGAAAGTTTCCTCTTCAGAATCACACTGTCTACAGCATGTGGTTGAAGGTGTTGAGAAACAAACACATCCAGTTATTTTTGGCCAACTGTACTCAATAATGTTTTCAATGACAGTTCAGCTGTAGAACCATCATGCTGTGCACCATTCAGCTTCCATACACCAGGTCTGCCCTCAGAAGCCTGGAGATGCGGAGGAGCTGACACACAATGTTACTGCAGAGGTCACACACAGTACTATCATGGATACCTGGGTATTGAGGCTGTCTGTGGAGGACTGAAACATAACCATTAAAAAAAAATTATAAATAAAGATCAATAATGTGACCTGCTTTTTAAAAGAATCAAACCTGACTGTCAATTACTTAGCATTGAATGAACACAGAAGCCAAATGTATAGCATACTGTACATCATTAACTAGGATAGGGGAGGACTGGGGAACATAATTCAACCAGTACTGTATGTACAGCTATAGTACAGTATTTCATGTTAGATTTCAAAATCATATTTGTCATATTTTTCAATTTGTCAATTTGTTTTTCGTTAAGTATATGGAAAACTACAAAGAGTTATGTAATACAATATGTTAACGTCACATTATTCAGCTGATTTCATTTATCCAAATGAAGCACAACTTGTTAATTCTATAGGGTTATGCAAAGCCTTTGGCAATAGCTGTAGAGTAACCCAGGAGCATTATTTACTTATTTATTTATTTAAAGTGAAGTAATCAACAAAAGCACAAGCCTGCACCTACCAAGCACACTAGCTTTGGAAAAGTTTTGAAATGAAACACCATATGGGAAAAAAAAGTAAAGCAAATTTTCCACTGCCTGATGTAAAACCTTGCAAATCTGGCCACTGCCTTGCACCTCAATGGTATTTAATGTATCACCCTGATTATAAAGATATATTAAAATAATTTCAAACTGCTGTAGGATTAAAATAATGTAGAGCCGCCCACGGGAGACATGCTGCTCTCAGAAGTCAATACAGTATTTAACCCTTTATGAGGCCCCAGTAAGCCTGTGCATGTGTTAAGAGCTCAGCACATCTCTCTGTGTTACTGTGATTTAGAGCAGCATTTGTGTCCTCCATTGGGGCCTATTAAAGGATCCTTTAAAATGAATATGGCAGCTATGAAAAAGGCAACTGTGATGGATGTAGCTGTGTAAACTGAGCATTAGCCATGTGAATCTCATTCCGCGTTTGATATACAAAATTCTTTAAGCCTTTTCTGTGGGACCGCAGTATATGCAGAACGGTGATAGATGATCAGATGATGATTGGCATGGTGCTCTGTACAATACAGCTGACAGCCCCTACAATCTGCAGGCAGGATCCAGGAAGGTAAACAGAGCAGAGGACATGTGGGGGTGCGTTTCCAGACACCAGATCGAAAATAAAAAGCTTGCAACAGTATTTTAAAATCAATTATTAAGGACACTGTGAGTCAATGAACTACTGGAGTAGTTCTCATTACCTGGGCAGGAGTTTGGATACAGCAGATAATCCCGGACCTCTTCATGCATTATTCTGGAGTTTCTTCCAAAGAGCCGGGATAGAGTAAGTGGAGTCGGCTTTTAAAACCGCAGTGCTAAGAGAAGTTTGCTCAGTACAGTAAGTGCTCCGGCGCTTGTACCAGCTGTAATTGGTGTGCCATTGACAGGCACTTAAAACCGTGCTAGCAGTATAGCTGAATTACTAGCAATGCATGATGAGATCCCCGCTGTACAGTGGCTCTGTAGGGCAATGTGAAGATCAAGATACTGTAGTAGTAAGGGAGGCCTCAATTGTGCTCAATGCAACAGAACTGAGCAGTTTGCATTGCACCACAGAGACCCATTTAAAATGTGCTCAAACAGTGGTTACTACACAGCATAACAGTGCAGGTTAAAAGCAACAGAAGAGAATTCATAAATGACTCTCTGGCATTAGAACCATACCCTGTATTTCTGAGGCTCGGCATACTAAATTCTGATGGGCATGACCAGTTTTCAACCCAAAGAGAGACTGGGCATGTATCAAATTGTACCAAATTCTGACATGAATCCATTTCCATAGGTTTATATTAGACAAAGGCCAGCTACTGCCTACTGTGTCACAACAAATTCCAAATTCCTTCAATTAATGCCAACATTGCCCTGATAGTACTTTATTACTATTTTTTTTTTTAAATAAATTTTGTAAATTGGCAATTATTTGACTATTTTCTCCCAATTTGGCATATCCAGTTATTTTTTAGGCTCAGCTCACTGGGCTATAGGGTGCATCCTGCACTCCACTCGGGAGCCCCACCCAGATAGTATTTTAACATGCTTTGTTTTTCTCTAGCTAACTCTGCATTAGGAATTGAGTCCCAATCCTAACTGGGCCAGAACGAGTTCCAGTGCAAAGTGGATCGTCTCTGCTGCCAATAGAAACAAATGAGACTCATTTAAAATTTGGTTGCAGTGCCAGATGGAAACAGAGCATCATTCATTTTACCAAGCTGTAGCCACAGCCTCACCAAGTACTGAGTAGTTGCAGTTGCTGCACTCGGCAATCCCCACTTCTGCCTACACACTCAAGACTGCAGCAGGAATTTGCATCATCCAGAAATCTCATTACAAATTGATCAGGCAAGTTTCTTTACTGCATGCTGTAGGGCGTTCTCTCAAGTGTAGCAGTGATTGCTTCCCCAGGGAGCAGCAGCTTTGAGATTCTGATGTGCTCAGGATTCCTATAGAAACATACAGTAGCAGCTCTTTCCCTGGCCCGGGCTCTGTTAGAATGCACAGTGGGCTGCTTGTCAGGGTTTTGTTTTAACTGGGACCTAAATATTCCTTTTCATGACTGGCTTCCAATTACACATGCAATAACCCTCATGGCTCTGGTGAAATGTGTTAATTATTGTGTGTAAATCTTGACAGCGGAGCACAACACAAACTAGAACATGAGGGGGATGTCATCCGTATCAGATCGAATAGTTTGTAAACTTAAGTAACAAGGACAGACAAAAAAGACCTGCATCATTGACATGACCCAAGGTAAAAAAAAATAAGGTAGTGAAGGGATTCATTTTCACTGGACACCACTTGTAATGGAACACCTCCTGTTATACAGCTTTTTCGAGACCATAATAAATATACCGCTGTGTAAGAACTGTGAAGACACTGTAAGAAAGCCACAGGTCTTTATCTTTAGGTTAAAACAAAGTAAAACACTGGTACTAAGGGAAGCCAACTACAATCCAGAGGATGCCAGAAAACAGTTAGGTCCTTAACCAAACAGTCACACAATCCCAATATGGCTGCCACCTTAAGTCACAGGTCAAAGAGCAGAGCGCCATTATATTTTGCCATTATATTTTCCCACAGCACTGTAAATATGAAGTTGGCATCTCAAAGGGTTTGAGATATTAGTGGTTGATTTAGCGGTTGTGGCTGCAAATTTCCACACTGCACTACAGTAAAACAAAGCATTGTATTAAACTCCCCTGTGGACTGCAGTTCTTCTTTGAAATGAGTCACACACTAGGATGCCCAAAGGTAATCTCATTTCTGTTA
Organism: Polyodon spathula; assembly: GCF_017654505.1. Classification (NCBI taxonomy): domain Eukaryota; kingdom Metazoa; phylum Chordata; class Actinopteri; order Acipenseriformes; family Polyodontidae; genus Polyodon; species Polyodon spathula. The sequence goes on along the minus strand of NC_054540.1, from coordinate 32,246,859 downwards.
TCACAACCTTTCAATTCCGACGGAGGGAGGTAGAGGGAAATTATGCCAGAATTAATTCCATTTCTAGACTTGCACCCCTGGAAGCCCTCAGATGAAGGATTCAGCAGGTAATATATGTGAAAATTATTTGATATTTATTAATGGCATAAACTTTGCTACTTCCGTCCTCCTACTCTCAAACATTCTAATTATCATTTCCTTTGAGAGCACGACATAATTATTCTGAGTGAATTGTGTTGAAATGAAATGCCATCTCTAACCAAATTAATTACACAGTGTCTTCAGACTATATTGTAGTTATGGAGATGCACAAGCTAGGAATATCTAAAGGATTAGTGCCATGCAGTGGACCATATTTATGTCCTTTGACACAACATGCAAATGAATGAAATACAACACAATGAATGCATTAAAAACATTCTGTTTTCATTTACATTTGACGTGGCTTAAATTCAGCTGGAGCTGAGCTCCAGTAAATATTTCACACCTTGACTTCAGCGAGAGGCTGTACTGTAGTGAAATCACAAAATGCAACTTCACTACAAATAATTATGAACATTAATTTTCGAGGACTGCTGCATTTTACTTTCATGGCAAGTATTACAGGTGAAAATATTTCCATACAGTCTATGGAGAACTGCATAACAGGAGTGTGACTTCACCATCTGTATGTCTGGCCTTCCTTTCTCTGGTCATACTGGTATTATGTGTGTGTATATCATGTGCAACTGGAAATGCGCTAACTGCTGTATAAACCTGACAATGTATTTGATTTGTTTCAGTGATTGAAATAAGTCACTACTATCGGCAGACCTGGAACAACATATCGGTTTGGTTGCCTAAGAATGTAAGAGCTTAACTAAACATTATAACGAACTTAAGTACTTGACTGAATACCCTGTGAAACGATTTAGTACACTGTCAGCATTAGTTTATGAAAACCTTTTTTATTTTCTTTATAGTAATTTGTGAATCTAAAACTGGGATTGTAACACCTGTATTTTTATTGCAATGCAATTTACTTAATGTGTTGGGAATCAAAGACCTTCTTTGAGGAAGTTCATTGCTGCACTTCACAGGTTGATTCACGCATTTGTCTTTTGGAGTTTTACATATTTTACGTTTTAAGTTCTACTTAAATGTACTTGTATGTAATTTCCTAGTTGGCTACTGAAACAGAAAAACAAAAGGTTTAATAAATTATTATAAAACCTGTCGAACAAATTGCTTTTTTTTTTTTTTAAAGATGTGCTTGGGACGGTGGCGGGAGATATTTCAAGTTAACTTAATCTGCAACGTTTTAGGAGGCAAGATCAATTAAAACGCTCAAATTAAGCAAATTATTTGTTCAATTAACAAGGGTTTTATTAAGCAACTGAGAAACCCGAAGACACCGTGTTCTCCCCGAGGACCGGGTTTGCGAAGGCTGGGAAAGCCGATTCGACGCCTACACCAATAACTGAAGAGTCGTCAAATTAACATAGAAATAGAAAAAAAAAAAAAATCGGTGAATCGCTGGTGATGCTGTAGTCAGTGTACAAGTGCGCACTTGGGTAACCAAGCGTTAAACTTAGGAAGTGATAGCAGGTGACTGTCATGTGAGTAGTATTCAAAGTTCAAGTGTAACACTTTTAAACATACTGTAACCCTCAAAGCCACCATACACAATCATTAAACAAATTATGTAATATTCATGCAAGTGGAAACGTAGTAGCTTACGTGTACATACATCTATCTAAATTTATAATATTAATGCCAGTGAAAACATAATATGTAATACGTACATGCTCCTCTGCGTATTACGCAAATAACAGACACGCATTAAATTGCAAATGAGAGGTCTTCTAACATTTTAGTTACAGACGGCAGCATAACGTCAGGAAAAACAAAAAAACTAACCACCAGAACACATTTATAGAAACGTATAAATGCTTATCCTTCTCCCTCCCATTTCGCTGTCTTAACTCAATCGAGCAACCCCTTTCGCCCTGTGCTAGGGCCATCCCCAGCTCGTACTCTCATCTTTGGAAATTCCCAGGCTTAGATACATCTTCCAGGCCCGTTAGTCTAATGTTTTTACACCATGTCGCTTGTAAACGCTATCTGTTTTAAAATATAAATGCTATTGTTTAATAACCTACTCCTTCCTTACCTTTCGGTCTATTGGTATGTAGTCGCGTTATTTGACTTCCCCTTCCTCCAACTCTGCGCTGTGTTTTGGTTAAATTGACAACCAGTTTCTGCAGATTCCGCGTGGTCTTAGCGCCTGCCGTGCAGTATTGAACCGCTCTCCCCCCACTCAGGCAGGCAATGTCTCCTCTCGGGACATGGGATGAGAACTGAGTGTGAAATGAGACAGGTTGTTTTAATAGCTTGTGAACAGACTTTGATATTCCTGTGCTCATCCATGGGACAAACAAAACACCACCCATGATTCACATCAACCCACAGGGGAAAGAAAGCCTGATACACATAACAGCTCTGCTTTTTATCGTTTTTCTATTCCTGAACATACACCTTTCAAGACCATTGCTGTTTGGAGGAGTGATAATAACCTAACCTTCAAGACCAATTCCCTTACCTCCTATAAGCCCCAGCTATCTTATCACTAGTTGACCTCTCATCCCTTTGTGGATGCTATTGGTATTTTTTTTTACCCACTTTATATCACAAAACAAATGTTCCACTTTCCTCTGGATCGTCACGGTTTACAGTTTGTCCCACGATTTCAGTCACCTTTTGTTTGTACCAAAGATAAATGGTATTCATCTATTTCAAAGCTGTTGGCGGGGGAAGCTGATGCATGATACAGACACATACTGACACCAGAATAGAACAGCATGCATCCCCTACATTTTCACATCATGGAAAAGACAGACAGCAGTTCAGAGACCTCCCATTCAAAGTCAGTTAGAAATCCACATAGTCGATACTGCAAAACACAAACTTCAAAACCGTTCAGAGAATGTCAAAATTCATAACCACAGCATGTAGCAGTGTCTACAGACTGCATTAGCTGTATGTACCAGAGAGGGAAATTATGCTCCCATTGCAGCCCATTCCTGGTTTTACTATGTGTGTAATAAGACACACCTGAGCTTTTTACCTACACACTGGGGCTAATCAAGCACTTATTAAATTAGTGAAACTGCTATGCGGTAGGAGTGTTATTTCCGTCCCGTTCCGTACACTAACCAAATGATCTCCAGTGCAAATGTAGCAAAGAGGATTCCGTTAGCAGTATGGAATTACAATGTTTTAATCAGCCAAACACACTGGAAGGTAAACGGCCACTGAGAGAGTTTCATGGGGGTGTGACTTTCTGAGCTACTCACTTAAAACACTTCACCTCTTGTTGCTTCAAATCCAGAACTGTGCAACACAAAAAAATAACGAGTAACTCCACAAGCGCCAATTAAGTTCCTAGCCAACCAAAAAACAGCAAAAATGTAAAATACAAATTCAAATGTTGCATTGTGTTTTGTTGTGTTATCTGTTAGGGATAGTAGTGGGTTAAGGAATCCACAGCCCTGCATTTGGAAAATCTGAAAAAAAAAAAGAATTAAAAGCAATTGAAGAACGGAAACATCTTCAGAACGACAGGGCAGTGATAATAGTGGCAAATAAATAAATAAATAAATAAATAAAACATTCAAAGCTACAGACCCCCTTCTCACAGGCACATGTTTAAGAATCCTTGGCTCTGTGGGAAAGAAGTCAATTGTTTTTGCTTTAATGACTGAGCGCTCCCTCCCTGGCACTGTGTGTATATGTGTGTGTGTGTGATCTGTGTCACTGGAGCTGGATCCAGAGCAATGGCTTTCGCCATAGACTGCACCATTCCCTGCACTCCAATCTCCACTAGCACACCTCATTCTGTACAGACTGCATTGTTCTCTGCACTCCAATCTCCAGTAGCACACCTCATTCTGTACAGACTGCATTGTTCTCTGCACTCCAATCTCCACTAGCACACCTCATTCTGTACAGACTGCATCATTCCCTGCACTCCAATCTCCACTAGCACACCTCATTCTGTACAGACTGCATTGTTCTCTGCACTCTAATCTCCACTAGCACACCTCATTCTGTACAGATTGCATTGTTCCCTGCACTCCAATCTCCACTAGCACACCTCATTCTGTACAGACTGCACCATTCCCTGCACTCCAATCTCCAGTAGCACACCTCATTCTGTACAGACTGCACCATTCCCTGCACTCCAATCTCCACTAGCACACCTCATTCTGTACAGATTGCATTGTCCCTGCACTCCAATCTCCACTAGCACACCTCATTCTGTACAGACTGCACCATTCCCTGCACTCCAATCTCCAGTAGCACACCTCATTCTGTACAGACTGCATTGTTCTCTGCACTCCAATCTCCACTAGCACACCTCATTCTGTACAGGCTGCATCGTTCCCTGCACTCCAATCTCCAGTAGCACACCTCATTCTGTACAGACTGCCGTTCCCTGTACTCTACTCCATTTAAAATGCCCTGTTTGAATGTCACCTTTGTTCCCGCTTATATTTGTTCAGGAGAGAATCACAAATCCGTGCATGCCTACAGAGAAGGTCCTAGCAAGAGATTAAAGAACAAAAAGGTTATAAAAACCAAGACTTAATTGGATTATAGCCAATCTGAAATATCTATGGAAGTTTGGTGAAGAGCAAATGTGTGAAAAATCAAGGCAATTATCATGTTCACTATGTAGAGCAGGGGAGTCCAACCCTGGGCCTGGAGAGCTGGAGAGATTGATGTAGTGTGACAGACAGACAGACGGATGGACAGGTAAACAGACAGACATCCAGACACAATTAGGACAGAAAGTTTTCTGTTTTTTTTTCAATGAGAAGCAGGGACAAGGTGTTTTTTTTTACTGTAGTACAGATTCCGATCAGTATGAATTACTGGCCTGATCAAACAAATACCTGGTCTGAACAGGGTCCAGTCTCAGCTGGTTTGCTTCAATGAGAAATATCTGTCAACCATTAAGAAAGAGAGAGAGGCCGGGAAGCTTTTGCACGCTCGGATCCACTCAGCTCAATAAAATACTGAGTAGCCTCAAATTCGACAGAACACATTACAGTGTTCAAAGGGACTAGGCTGTATCTCTCAGTAATGATAATGACTGCAACGTCTGACTCAGTAGGTGTGGATTGAGCTTTGACTGCTTCACTGAAAATGGCAAGACAAGATAGGATGGAAGCACCTGGCATATGCAGCACACACTTGCACCTTGTTATTTAAATAGGCTGATTGTAACTGATTAATTTTCTATGCACATGAAACCCCTCATATTGAGTCTGTATTATATTAAGATTGGAGGTCAGCTTCAATCATGATGGACAAGACAGTGCATTTGGCAGATGCTCAGTTGGAGGAAATGTTTTTTGAGGAATCGTCTCCAAAGTGATTACAGCCTGGTACGCAACTCTAAAAATCCCCAGAGGACAGAAGTAATCACAAAGGCAGCTTGAGGTTCAAACGGGTTAATGAAGCAGAGAAAGCATGACCATAGCTGGAGATTTCGTACTCAGGATGTCAGTGTCAAAGCATTCGAAACATTTAAACCACAACAGAATCTACATGTTTATATCATGGTAAATCACATCGTCTGTGTGTTTTTTTTTGTTTTTTGTTTTTTTTTAGATTCAATGACATATAATTAGAGGCTCTGATTTTCTGTGTTTTACGCGAATTTGTACTCTCTTTTAATAATTCAATTGATACCTATTAAGCCATTCGTGTATCTCAATCACACACTCAGAAACGTGTTAATAGTAAAATTGATTGGCTTTCTAATTGGCCAAGCCTTCATTTTTACAAGCAGGACGTACAAACAAGATCGCAACATGTTAATAAGCGACTAATCTTTATTAAAGCTATAATGAAAAATAAAGTATTTTACGCTGGAAACACTTTATTACAATCGTTCTGTTTGAAAAAGTAAGACTTACGATTGATTTAAAAGGCCATTAGGTAAATTACATCAGTTTTTCTATTAAGGTTCTCAGTTTTGATTGAGAGACACAAAACGCTTAACATGTATCAGTTGGATTTTTAAAGGAGAGTAGAAAAGTTGGGGAAAACACCGAAAATCAGAAGCCCTACTTATAATATGTTTTTAAGTGTTCGGTGGCTGCTTCTAATCACGTTGAGCGTGTACTTTCTCTTGCACTTTTTATATGATAGACCCGACACAGTAAAGAGTGCGCGTCAATGAAATAAACTCTCAACTTGATTAGAGATCAACACTTAGAAACATGCAGAGGATTACTTGAGCATAAACAGTGCAACTGCACAATGCTGAGGGGAGCAGTGAAAATAGGACTGACTGATTAAGTGGCCAACCAGAGCCGTCCCATTGTAGCGCCCATTTCAGTATCCCCTCAGAAAGCTGTATCCCTGGCGCATTGCGCATGAGTAAAACGACATTTTACTTATTTCGCTTGTGTCTGGGGTAAAATACAAGTCGTTTCTTTTTTTTTTTTTTTTTTTTTTTTGGTAATACAAGCCTACATGACATTAATCGCAGCTAAAACAATATACTTATCATTAGTCGAACAAATTAATGCTTAGTGTGTTATATATGCAACCGACCTGTTATGTAAACGACTGTGCTGATTTGAAAGTATTTTTTTTTAAATATTTTGGGGATTTCAAAACTTTAAAGCAAATCACAAATGTTTTCTAATGAGTAATGTGAGAATGAATTCAATGTTGTAGCTTTGTGCCTCATGCTGTTATGTCTATAATAAACATAAGTCGTATTTATTCTAAAATGCACAATGTATTAGATATAACGTTATTCTTTACAGATATTTCTTTACATGTTAATTTTATATACAATACACACACAACACACACAAAATTGATATGGGGTGTCTATACAGTAGGAAATACAGGGGATACCAAATTAAACAGCTGACAATATATCACAGTCTATGGCTGCATTATTTGGTACCCCATATATTCCACGCAGTGGTGCCGCTAGAAATGTCAAACTCACACAGTATGTATATGTATGCCCCATTATCACACACAATGGTTTGATTGACATTGGGTGTATTTGCAGTGAGAAACACATGGGATACCAAATTAGACAGTCTACAATGTCATGTCTGTATTATTTCTACCGCCTATATATTCCATGCAGCGGTGCTGCTAGAAATGTCAAACTCACACAATATGTCTAACTATGCACCATTGTCAGACACAAATGGTTTGATTGATATTGGGTGTATTTACAGAGAGAAACACAGGAAATTTTCTAATTAGCCAGAATTTAATGTGTTACTTCCTTAATTATGCTTTTGATTAGTTTATCTGGAGTGGCTACACAGACATCTGGAGGTTTAGGACTGAATTGCAGGTTAGTCACATCGTTCTAATTCTCCTGTGTATTTCAAATGGCCCTAGTTATGAATATATTTTGTGTTCAAAGCATTTCTGTGTGGCAACAAGGCATAGATAGACATAATGTGTGAGTTTGACATTTCTAGCAGCACCACTGCATGAAATATATAGGGGGTACCAAACCATTCAGCCATAGACTATGATGGAGAGACCTTGCTGATGCAGTATAACTACCTTGTGTCTTGTTGCTGGGCTCAGTCTTGCCATGGTGTATGACTTTTGACAGTAAACTGTCTTTGTTAGCTGAGTTTGGCTGTTCCTCACCCAGTTTTATTCCTCCTACACAGCTGTTTCTGTTTCAGTTAATGATTGTGTTTGAACATACATATTGAACTGATGATCATTAGCACCTGTTTGGTATAATTGTTTAATCATACACCTGACTATATGCCTACAAAATCCCTGACTTTGTGCAAGTGTACCTAGAAGAACAGATGCTGTTTTGAAGGCAAAGGGTGGTCACACCAAATATGGATTTGATTTAGATTTTTCTTCTGTTCACTCACTTTGCATTTAGTTAATAGATAAATATAATCTATTAACATGTCTATTTTTGAAAGCATTATTACTTTACAGCATTTTTTCACAGCTGCTTAAAACTTTTGCACAGTACTGTATATGCCGTACCAAATAATACTATGATATTATCATTGTCTATTGGTATCCCTTGTATTCCTTACTGTGTACACTCAGTTGAATTGCACAGTGAAGAACTTATCTGAAGCAACAGAAAGGAGCAGCAACTGGCTGTGGTTGAGATGGAAAGATTCTGTATGGGGATCTCAAGCACAATAAAAAGAAAGCAAAGCTGATGTACTGGTTGAGTGGGGGACGGAGAGGGGTGATGCTGGAATGCCTGAGTCACTGTTGAGCCCTCTTGAGGTGTCGTGGGCTAATTGATGAAACACCGAGGACAGAAGGTGCCCACTTGAAGACCCCAGAGATGTACCCTACTTAGCTCAATCCAGACGGTTGTCATGCTGATGCACTGGGGAGACCGCACTGTGGTTGATCCCTGGAGCCAGCATTGCAGCCATTGTGTGTGCTGATGCGCTGTGGAGGCAAAATAAGCTGAACCCTGGAGCCAGCATTACACTTCAGCCATCAACACCAGGCAGAAGGGTATCTACATCAACAGATGGAAAGAAACGCAAATGGATGGAGATGCAGATGGATGGGTTTGAAGATTCATCAAAGAAGAATGAAATGCTTGAGGGAGAAGGGTCAAACGCCTCGCATTGATCTGTACTTCTTATGAAGTCAGTCGAATGAAGTACAGCGACAGGAAGCAAACCACAGTTCGCAGGATATCAGCATCCCTGTGTCACAAAGACGGCTGGAGTGGGGGATGTCAGACCAGAAACAGGAACCAGGAAATAAACAGAGAGAGGTGGAGTTTGGTGGAGCTGAGCGAATGGTCTCACACAGCATTTAATAAATGAACAGACAGTCAGAAAATAAAAGGTTTGTAACAAAAACAGCACATGGCACATGAGGCCAAAATAAACAGACAAACAAAACGGACTAACAGTTAAACAAACAGTGGACTAACAAACAAACATGGTGAGTGAAAACAACGGTTATATATATTTTACTTTGTTTACTTTTCTCATTTTTAATTCTCTCCTCTCCACACCGGTTCTCCACTCACCGAACACACAACCCTGAGTGAGTGAAAACATGCTGCTTTTATGCAGCTATACCGTGACTTGATTGCTAATCAATCATTCAATTGAAGTCGCGGTACAACTGCACGTGAATTAATAAAGTGCAATTCCCCATGCTCACATATTATTACTTTTTACTTGCATGTGAAGTGCTGTGCAATTCTCGTGCCTAAATGCAAATATACATTTTAAACATTTGTGTTACACAGACCCGTTTATATTCTGTGTACCAATGACTATACACCAACATTAACATACAACATATAACAATAAATATACACAGTCATAGACGTGAGGAGGACTTGTATGGATACAACAAGTGATGAACCTAATGATCCTTGTGAACCTGGTCAGACAAACCAGCATAAGAGAGAAAAGAACCTCAACGGGCACAAGCCTGGAGTTAAAAGGCCAAGAGCTTGTGAGAAAACTGCATGGGACACAGTAAACACACATCTCTGTTTTACTTTGGAAAGGTTAAGTGGAACAGTTGAAAAGAAGCTGAATAAATTTGGAACATCATCTACTCATATGGAAGCGAGAGGCTTGGAGTTTAAAAAAGGAAGAAAAAAGTACAAACTATTTCTGGAAAGACTAGACAGCAGCAGGAAATTGAACGCTTAGAGAAAGAAGGCAGCTGAGGAAGCAATGGAGAAGAGCAAAGAACAAATTCAGAAGGAGGGACTCAATCTGTTACAAAGGGTCATAAAAGAAAAGTTTGCAACATTGCACAGAGCTGAGCGCCTACGGAAACGTTACAAAAAGAAGGAGCGTGTGAGAACTAACTTTTATAAATATCCAGTTAAATTTGTAAAGAAGATATTCACCAGTGAGAAAAATGGCACACTAAAAGCATCTAAGTTTGAGCTGGAGAGATATTTGGAGGAAACACATACAGATTCAAAAAGGCAGGAGCCTATGTCAATTCCTTCAGACATCCCACCTATCAATCCACCAGAATACCAAATGGAGGACTGTGCACCTAAGTGGAAAGAAGTAGAGCAAGCTGTGAAAAAAGCAAGGGCGTCATCATCTCCAGGGCCTAATGGAGTTTCGTGCAGAGTGTACAAGAGTGCTTTAGGAGTTCTACGAATTCTGTGGAAATTGATGAAAGTGGCATGGGAAAAATAGGTTGTACCAAGAACATGGCGCCGAGCAGGTGGAGTCTTTATACCAAAAGAAAAAGATTCTTCAAGCATCGGTCAGTTTCGCCCTATTTCCCTATTAAACGTAGAAGGCAAGATTTTCTTCAGCATAATTGCTCAGAGATTGTCAACCTACCTATTAAAGAACTGCTTCATTGACACTTTAGTACAAAAAGCAGGCATTCCAGGTTTCCCAGGATGCTTAGAACAGCGTAATCTGGTAACAAATTCAATCAGCTAAAAAGGAGAGGAAGGAGCTTCATGTGACATTCTTGGATTTTGCTAATGCATATGGTTCAGTGCCACATGAACTTCTTTGGGCAGCATTTGATTTTTTCAGCATACCGATGACAATAACAAATGTAGTGAAAGCCTACTTTGGAGATTTGCAATTTAGTTTTTCAACTTCAGAATTCAGCACTACATGGCAATGCCTAGAAGTTGGAATAATGGCAGGATGTACCATTTCTCCACTGGGTTTTACCATGGCAATGGAAGTAATTATTAGGGCATCAAAATGGGTAGTGGGAGGAGAGCGCTTGGCTTCTGGAATGCGACTAACACCAGCTTGAGCATACATGGATGACATGACGCAATGACTAGCCTACACTAATCGGTTACTGGGCAAATTAACCAATAACATTGAATGGGCATGAATGCAATTCAAGCCCACTAAATCAAGGAGCACTATAATTAAAGGTAAAGTAGCAGATAAAAGGTTCTACATTAATGGCGAGGCAATACCAACAGTGTCCGAGAAGCCAGTGAAAAGTCTAGGGAGATGGTATGACAGGGATCTAAAGGACACTGTTCATGTGGGAGAAGTTAGACAACAAGCAGTGGAAGGGTTGAAGGGCATAGACAGCAGACCTTTATCAGGCAAACTGAAACTGGTGCTTTCAGTTTAGTCTACTGCCAAGACTGCCGTGGCCACTGACTGCGTACAAGGTTTCCTTGACAATAGTTGAGAAACTGGAAGCTTTAATCAGTTCATATGTCAGGAAATGGTTGGGAGTTCCACGCTACCTCAGAGAGTGGGACTTTATGGTAAAGGAATACTGTAGCTACCAGTCTCTGCTCTAACCGAGGAGTTTAAGTGCGCCAAAGTCCGACTGGAAATGACATTAGTAGATTTTCGCACGACAAATGCGTAAGGGAAGCAGCACCTGTGTAGAAAACTGGAAGGAAATGGGTGGCAAAGAAAGCTGTGGAAGATGCTAAGGCTATTATGGGGCAAGTTCAGCATGGAAGAGGGAGCCTTGGTCTCAGTTCAGCTCCTCCTACATGGCACAAGGCAACCACAGCTCAGTGGAGGAATCTGGTAGTCAATGAGGTGCAAAAACAGGAGGAGAGGATCAGGTGTGTAAAGGCTGTTTTCCAGGCCAAGCAGGGAGAATGGATAAGATGGGAAAGTGTGGAACAACGCAAGATCGGCTGGCAAGACCTACGGACAATGGAACAGAGCAGGATCATTTTCCTCATCAGATCAACATATGATGTTCTCCCATCACCACAGAACCTAAACGTCTGGGTGGATGAGGATCCTTCATGTCCTTTGTGTTCATCACCTGCAACATTAAGGCACATTTTGAAAGGATGTAAGGTGAGTCTTAGCCAAGGACAGTTTACTTGGTTCCATGACCAGGTGCTGCGATGTTTGGCCTTAGCATTGGAAGACAAGCGTAACCTGACTAATAAGTTGCTACCATTTCACACAAAAGACAGTATTCCTCTGTCCAGGAGAGCAACTTATCTGAAGCAGCAGAAAGGAGCAGTAACTGGCTGTGGTTGAGACAGAAAGATTCTGGATATGGATCTCAAGCACAATAGAAAGAAAGCAACGCTGATGTACGGATATGTAAGCTGGGCTGAGCTGAGTGGAGGATGGAGGGGGGTGATGCTGGGACTCCAGAGTCACTGCTGAGCTGTATCGTGGGCTAGTCGATGAAACACGAGGACAGAAGCTGCCCACTTGAAGACCCCAGAGATGTACACTACTTAGCTCAATCCAGACGGTTGCCATGCTGTTGCGCTTGGGAAACCACACTGTGGTTGATCCCCGGAGCCACCATTGCAGCCATTGTGTGAGTTGATGTGCTAGGAGGCAAAAATAAGCTGATCCCTGGAGCCAGCATTACACTTCAGCCATCAACACCAGGCAGAAGGATATCTACATCAACAGATGGAAAGAAACGCAAATGGAAGGAGATGCAAATGGATCACATTAATTTATTGTAAAGCTACGTCTTAGTTGATGCTTATCTTGGCGAGAGCCGAGTTCAAATCAGCATGAAGTTCAACATCTACTCTCATGTAATGGAAATCGTGTGTGCGTGAACAGTATATAAAAAAAATATATAAAGACATATCTGTGAACAATAGCGTTACATTGTGCATACATTAGACAATTTTCGTGATCATTTACTTTAAAATTTCCAAATCCCCCCCCCCCCCCCCCCCCCCAAAAAAAAAAAAGACTCAACAGGTTGCTCAAGTAATCATCATTGCATATTAAAGAACACGTCAAAGATGTTTTAAATGAAAACAGACCATAGCTGACTATACATCACAAATAAATAATGTCGTTCTGACCAAAACGTCAGATAAATAAATGTTTGAAAAAGGCAGTCGTCAGCTGCTGCGCATGCACATCACTTGTATTTTACCTCAGACGCGAGCAAAAGAAGAATCAGCCGTCCCCGTGGGACGATCTAATTTTACTCATAAGCAATGCGCCAGGGATACAGATTTCTGAGGGGATACCGAATTGGGCTCTACACCGTTCCTAATTGGGCGACGTCCCTTACAAAATACATAATACTGCAGAATCCTGGACTGCAGGCTGGTGTAGTACTGTATGTGTACACGGTAGATTTTATTACTGTAGTATTGCAGAATGTATTACATCTGTATGATGATAAGCGGTTTCAGTTAATTTAAGACGTTTACCTGCAATGTCATGTTTGGTTGACATGTTTATTTAAAGCATTAATTCCTGAAGTGATGCTGAGGAACGCGGCGTAGATAGAGTTAATACATAAAAATAATGCACGTGTTATTGGACGTGTTGACATCATCCCATACACTGAGCCCTTCCTCCAATCCCCTTCTTTCTCTTCCCAGCATCAGCACCACTGCTGGCATCTTTATAGCATTAGGAGCCGAGGGGAAAGGCAGTCACAAAGGCAGCAAGCAGCCGAGAGGGTGACAGGAGAGGAAAAGTCCATCAAACTGCAGTCAGAAAAGAACACAAATAGATCGGCGCTTAATAAATACACGGAACATATAGGTATGGAGAGCTTGCTGGACAACCCTATGAAAGCGGTCCTTTACCTCAAAGAGCTCACCACCATCGTGCAAAACCAACAGAGTCTGATACAGACGCAAAGGCAGCGGATAGACGAGTTGGAGAGGAAGGTGGAGGAGCTGATCGGCGAGAACCGGAATCTTAAAGACAAGCCTCAAACCCATCACTACCACCACCACCCTTCCCAGCGCAGCACCAGTCCGCAGCCGCTCGCCCACCTGCATCAGCACCCGGCGAGCAAAGTCACTGCGACAGTTGCTGCTTCGACCCCACTTACAGCGCAGCTTCAGCAGCCGCTGACCTCTCCTCAGCAGCCCCAAACTCCAGAGCATACGCCGCCGGAAACGCAGCCACAGCAGCAACTGCAATTGGTCTCCGCTTCTCCTCCGACCCCCCTGTCCCCGCAGTCCCCCCAGCCGAGCCGAGCGAGCCCCGATCCGGCGGAGGCGGAGAAGAAAACCCCTTGCTGCAAGTCCCTGGTCCCGCAGAAGCCCGCAGGGATCTGCCGGGCAGTGGTTCTCGGGAGGAAGCCAAAGTGAGTGTTGCTTATCGGTGTTTAAATATCGTGTCGGCGTGTGTGCTTTTCCGTTTCTGTTGGTTGTCTGTAAGTGTAATATGTTATATTATTATTATTATTATTATTATTATTATTATTATTATTATTATTATATAAACAACAACAATAATAATATGCAGTATTCATAATTTACTTTGCAGTTGGCCGTGCAACGTGTCATGTAACATGCTTGCATTATTATTATTATTATTATTATTATTATTATTATTATTATTATTATTATTATTATTATTATTATTATGTATGTATGTATTTATTTATTTATTTTAAAAATTTTATTTCATTTTTCTTAAGCTGTTGATAATTGTTAGAGGACGTTGGTGTTAAAGGTAAAGGTGTGTTAATGAGGGGTGCCTTCTGAATGCTCGTATTATTCACAGCAATTGCTGGTTCTAAACATTGACACTGTTGATAATTCATATTCTTGTCATTTTTTAAGATAGCCTGCCTTTATCGTTATATGAAGTGGAGTCATGCCTCTCTAATGCTTTCAACGTTGCTTTTAAATGATTAGTAATACTAATTAATAATAAGAATAAGAATATATGCAAATCATGGTGTAGACTGTGATGCCGTTTAAAAACGGTTCAGCGGTATGTGATGTTTGCCTTTTACTAAGATTGAGTAAAAGATGGACAACATAATGATGTGCTAGTGCACATATTTCATTTTTTTAAAATAATGTATTTATTATTATTATTATTATTATTATTATTATTATTATTATTATTATTATTAGTAGTAGTAGTAGTAGTAGCAGCAGTAGCAGTATTACTGATATAAATATTAATTAAAGTGATGTTTAACTTTAGTGGGCAGTTGATTAAAGCAATATGAATATATTAGCACTTCACAGAAATAGCGCTTTTAGTTATATGAATGAGGGGTTATTGCATTGGTGTTGCTTTATTGAAGTCTGTTCCTTACTGTATTTCTTCCACATCATTGCACTGTATGCAGTGTTGGTCATGCTGTGACAAGGCTCGAAGTACAGAATGTGTGGGGGTTGTGAAGTCAGTGTGGATGAACAGCGGGCAGCATGCTTGCTTCTGCCTCTCCATCTATCCATAGTGCTATTAATGAGGCCAGTGTGCAGTATCCTCAGCTCATAAAAAGATGACCGGCGCAGCTGGGGGACACACTGTGTTTATTGGAAACATATCATTTCAGGGATTAAGGGATTACACTGTCGGCACGCTGTTTGTGTTGTATGATTTTATTAGACCAATACCTTGGGGTCTGTGTTTGAGTCATAGTAGGATTATCTTTGAAGTCATAAATACAAGCAGGATTGTGTGGGTTTGAGATGTTTGTGTGTGTGGCTTTGAGATGTGTGTCTGTGTTTGTGCGTGTGTGTGTGGGTTTGAGGTGTGAATGTGTGGGTTTGAGGTGTTTTTGTGTGTGTGTGTGTGGGGGGGGGGGGGGTTATGAGTGTGTCTGTGTGTATTTGTGCCTGGGTTTGAGAGATATGTGTGTGGGTTTGAGGTCTGTGTGTGTGGGTTTGAGTTGTGTGTGCATATGTGTGTGTGGGTTTGAGGTGTGTGTGCAAATGTGTGTGTGGGTTTGAGGTGTGGGGGGTGGGGGTTGGGTTCTGGTGTTTGTTTTGATTTGTGTGATTTCTATGAAAGTATTTGTTAGGTGAGAGAGGGAGCTGCTGGTCCACTTGCTGGGGATGTCGTCATGGTTACCGGCCCATCGTGTTATTGGTCACCAGGCCTCTTTGTGCTGCGGACATTCATATGTGTATGTCTGTACCTGTATATCTTGAAACGTGTGGAAAAATGATGGCACAGTGATGGTAATTACTAATTAATGAGAAATCCTAGTTGTCTGAATATTGCATGGGAGTCCTAAAGATTGCTTCAAAAGAAAATAAGCTGCAGTCCTGACTGACTGACAGAGTCCCAGTTCAATCGTAGTCTGTCCCTGCTAATGGAAACAAGCAGGACTGATCACAAAGCGCTTTCAGCTGTGGTCTGGTTGCATTGTAGGTGTCAGATACACATCAGCTTCACCTACTAGCAGTGCTGGTAGTCCCAGACTCTTCTTTCTCATCTTTTCGTGCCTCATATGAGTTATGTTGCTCTGTAGTCTGTCTGTTGATTTCATATTGATCAGAGACTGTCATTGTCTGGCTGTTTAGCCTTGCCATCTTCTATGGGTGACGAGCCCCGTGACAATGCACTGTGATGCCGATTGATCTTCACGATGCCCTCTATTTGTACCTCATGCCATGCTTAATGTTTGATCACTTGGTGGTGTGGGTTATCAACCGTGCTATAATCTGGCTCAACTTTGTATCTTTCAGGTAGAAGATGTTCAGTGTGTCAGAGTGTATGTCTGTGTGAGTGTACGTGTCTATCAGGTAGAAGACGTTCGGTGTCTCATGTGTGTGTCTGTGTGTTTGCGCGACTGTGTGTATGTGTGTGTGCGCCTTTCAGATAGAAGATGTTTGGTGTCTTGTGTGTGTGTGTCTGTGTGTGCGTGTGCATATGTGCCTTTCAGTTAGAAGATGTTTGGTGTGTCATATGTTTCCTGTCCTACTTAGCCCTTCAAGCGAGCTCTAATCTGCTGCATCTAAAAAAGAACATTAAAAACAGAAAAAGACAAACTGAATAACGTTCCTTCCAGAGTGAGCCAGAATCACACAGGGGAGGCAAAGCAGAAACGCTGTCTCCTGGTTTTCATTGCTTTTGAATATCAGGTTGTGTAATTGGAAATGGAATCACATGCATTGCAGTGTACCTTGGTTACATGTGTTCCCTTTCCCTTCATATGACAGGTTCCCTGCATTCCATTGCATTGAAACTCTGCAAGCCCTACTTTGAGCAAACGTTTGCAAACACAAACGCGTGTCACAGAGACTTCTTGTTGTGATTTTGAGAAGGGAGCACAAACAAGCTGCATATGGAAATTAGAATTAATTCCTCCTGGCAATTATCATGAATAATAAGGTGCATCATTCCGAACTAACGAGGGATTGCTTCTAATGATCTTTAATTACATGGTGCAGTAGCGTTTCCACACTTCAGCAATCCAAACGCTTGTGTCTATAATAGTTGCATTGATTTAGTTTGTTTGAACTGTTATTTTGCTTCAAAATAGAACCCAAAGATCACTGGCAAGACAATAAGGGGATTGTGAAAATGTGGTCATGCTGGTGAGAAAATTTATTTTCAAAAATCACAGTTTCCGAGGGGACAGAAAATAAAGTTGTCATTTCTGCCTGTCCTTCAGAAATTCAGCTTTAAGAAGTAGTTAGAAATATGTCTTTGCTGAATGGTAAATAAGGATGTAAGCAGAAATGCCAATAGAGATGCTCTATACTGTAACACACACAGTCGAATATTAAATAGGAAAGGACATGTTCTGACTATGTAGATGAAATAAAGAGTGCTTCTCGCTTGTCTTCCCATGCTGGGAGGCCTGTTTCGCGCACCTTGCTGGAAAATTAGCATTTTTATTCGTGGGACACATATGTTTCCTGTACCTTGACAGTTTAATCTATCAGATATCAAATTAATTTTCAATTTGCTTGAATGTTATATATTTTACTGTGTATTTATATTTCAAATTTCATATTTCTAAAGCCTTTACTCCAGTGTTTAATGAACTCCTGTTTTCTGTGAAAGGAGACAAACTGTCCATTGAACACAATTAGAATCAGAGAGCTGCGGTAACAGAGGTCAAGATGCCTGAGCAAGTTCCCAAGTTCACTGTTTCTTATTGCATAACATCTATAAACTGAGGTTCGGGAGGAAAGATGACCCCCCTAGACACGTGACATCATCCAATTCTGGCCTATCAGAGCTATATTAATAGACTGGTACCTGATTCTTCTATTGCATTTGATTCATTTGCATCACTGGCTTGCCCTACTAGCTCTCCCCCCGTACTCTCTGTTATGGGGGGGGGGGGTCTGTTGACTCATCCAGCAGGTCAGGTTCACCAAGCAGTTCGAGGCATTCTTGTCTTCATTGCATAATCTTCAGTAAAATAATAAATATTCACATTTCTGTGTTGTGGGGTTTTGTCGGGATTAATGAAATCCATTTGTTGTAAACAAAAAAAAAGGGAGAGGGGAGGTGGAAGGGGGACAGGAGATCTTAAAAAAGCAGTCATTCTCTCAGCAGATTGGATTAATGAGTGCAGTGCAGAGCTGGCCCTAAGCCACTCTCTCTCTCTCTCTCTCTCTCTGCTGTTCTCATCTGGGAGATTAAACAAGTCTTAAAGGGCTTTAGAAAGCACGGTCTCGTCTCTCATCAGCCCTCGCTGTTTTGCTGTTGAGCTGTTTCTTTTCCAGATTTTTTTCCTTTCATTTTGACTCAGGGGAAGCATAGTTTTTCAGTTCTTGTGTTATATTAATACCAGTTCCGGATGCTGGTGTGTGGCTCCTTGTTATAAGTGTTTTGAATACAGCAGACACTAAGTATACTAAATACATTACTATTTTAGTTGGATTAGTCTTTCTATAAAGCTAAAAGGTAGTGCTAAGACGTGTATAGCAGAAAGGGCTGCAGTTCAAACTAATCAATAAAGTCTTAATAAGATTCCATTGACACCCTTAATAGACAGACTGTAAAAGATAAAAATGCATCTAAAAGGTAAAAGATCTTTTCACTTGTAGAAAACATGATCTAAAATGTAATTGAACCGTTAGAAATGGATTAGTCCACAGTCTCTGCTTAATCCCAGCTTAGCGCTGGTTTAAAAGGTGTTCCGAGCTGCTCCTATTTGCGTGCTTTTTAAATCCCAACTCCTCTGCTGTGCTCGGGAGTTCTCCCAGAACCTCTGCTCTTCTGTTTGCTCACCTGCTTTATTTATTTGTGGTGCGTCAACGCTAGATTAATGACATCATGCTAGGACAAGCACGATCATCACCCCGTCTTCACTTCATGACGGACACCCTGTCTTCACGTCACAGGAGACTCAAGCAAGTTAACAATCTCTTGTATTTCAAAATCCTACATTTTTATTGAGGCTACACTGCTGTTGCTTCTGAATAGACTCCTGAAGGTTGGTTGCGAGAAGATGATGAACAGCCCCCCCATCTCACTTCCTCCCAATCTGCATTTAGTGCCAGCTGATCCCCTTCAAGATATTCAAGATATATCCTGAGCTTTTAATAATGGCAGCCCAGAATAAACACCTAAACAGCCAGCTCCACACAGTGCTGACTGGAGACCTGCAACACTGGGGTTTAATAAGTTGATGTGGCTGATGTTCTTTTAAAGAGTAATTTATCGGAGCTCTCCCTCCCACAGAGCCTGGGTTCAAGCAGCAGCTTTATTGCAGGCACTGTCAAGCTCTTGGGCTGGCAAAGCTCTCTGTTCAAGGACTCTCTGCTCAAGGGCCTGTGTAGGATGCTCTCGTCTGCACCTCATTCAGAGGTCTGAAGCAGGGCCACATACAATCCAAAAAAGTTAATTTGAAAATGCTAATCTGATGTTGAAATATTAATTGGATGTTGTGACATTGCCCTATAGAAAGGTGTTTTCTGAAAGCAACCTATTGTAGGTATGGCCTGCTGTGTTACTGTTTTGAATTGCAACAATCATAGGAACTATATCAACACCTGGTCTTTAAAAGACACATAAAAGGGGACAGATTATGACAGACCATCATAGTAAAGCCAGGACTAAACTCTGTGCTTCAGTTCACTCCCATAACTTTAGCTACAATTTAATCTCTGTCACTGCTAATGAATCCCTCTGACACCAAGGCATAGAGAGAGAGAGAGAGAGAGAGAGAGAGAGAGAGAGAGAGAGAGAGAGAGAGAGAGAGAGAGAGATTGATGGAGTGATCTGCACAGAAAATTGCCTAGTCCCAGGAGTGGCCAGCCTGTGTTATTGGACACACTCTGTGACAGCTTCCCATCTCTTCAGCTGTGGGTGCACTGAGGTGGCAAATGTTGGATTTTGTTTGAAATTTTAAAAAAGACATTGCAGGAGGAGATCTTGAAGAAGCAGTCATACTCTCAACAGAGTGGATTAATGAGGACTGACAGGCTCCATATTGGCAGTGCAGAGGGGGCCCTGAGCCACACTCTCTCTTTCTCTCTGCTGTTCTCATCTGGGAGATTAAAGAAGTCTTAAAGGCTTTAGAAAGCATGGTCTCGCCTCTCATCAGCCCTCGCTGTTTTGCCACTTCCCATCCCTTCTGAATCACATCATCCCTTCAGCTGTGGGTGCGCTGTTGGTAAATGTCGGATTTTGTTTGAAATTTTAAAAAAGCCATTGCGGTTGTTATTATATAATGCTGGCACAGTGACTTTACACAGTGCCCAGTCCCTCAGCAGTGCTTCCTCACATCCCTGAGAGGGGCTGCTTCCTTTACATGGGACAGTGTGAGTGCAGGCTCACAATCTCACAATACAGGTAGTTCCAGCTCGTCAGTATCTATCGCATGCAGTAATTAATGCATCAAGGATTTGCATTTATTAAATAACCCATGAAACCACACACTATAATGCTTTGTGCTTATACTTTGATGACACACTCCAGGGGTGACATCACATCTTGAATGCTCAGTTACTCCCATGTGAAAATAGAAGCAAAGTTTAACTGCAAAGAAAGCACCTTTTCATCTGTGGTGAACTGTGTACATCTTTCTATCCTAACAACGGGTCGGCATTTTTTCCCTTTTGGGCAGTGTCTTAAATTACCCAGAACGCATTGCAGTTCGACCGATCTAAGGTAAGGCACCTTTATGCAACAAGCTTAGCCTTATGTCTTTAGCAAGACTGACTTAACATTAAACAGAGTCTCAAAATCTCTGTCTTTATGCAACCAGCCTCTGAACGCCTGGGTTCAAATCTGTTTCAGGGCACAAGTGAAATGAGTCTCAACTTGGTCTAAACAATACTGCAACCCACGTCCCCATTGGAACCTATTAGCTGCAACGACGCTTAGAATTATATAGTGTAGGTCAAGCAAGTAAAGCATTCTAAACAATTAAACCACAGCAGGTTCTATATAAACAGATTAACTATGTTAAGATCAGCTTGTTGTTGAGAGCTTGCTTTCTCTTGCATTCTTTGTATGACAGACCCTGACACAGTGCATGAGAATGAAATACACTCTCCACTTGATTAGCGACAGCCACCAAACCCTTACAAATATACATCACAAAATCAAGCACACCTGTAGACAGTGTCCACTGTCCATTGAGTCACTAGAGCTGCCTTGCTGCTTTGGATCTTTCGTCTGAAGTTACAGAAGTCTCCCCAGCGCTGTCATTGCCTTCAGCTGCATGTCTCACAGACTTGTTCACTGACTGGGGTTCATTTGAAGAGCATAGACAAGATGAAACGCACATTTAGCGATGACATACTTTAGACGAGTTGCAACGTTTCAGTCCCAAAGCCTGATTGAGACTCCAGCGGCTGGTCCTGCTGCTCGAAGGCACAGCTGCAGGGTGCTGAAGTTCAGCACCACCCTTTGTATTGGATGTGTTACACGCCGTACATTTCAACTACAAATAATCTTTCTTGGACATTTGTCTGGTGTTGTCCTACGTTGTTGTGTTGTCCTACGTTGTGCAGTTGGGAGTTCTTATAAAATTGAAATAACACACAGGAATAACAAATTGATATCTAGAATGTTTTATGAGAAAGTATGCAACCATTTCTAAAAGAAAATGCCCTCTGTTAACACTGTTGGCTATTCATCCTGTGGCAGTCGGGTGCTATAAGAAAAATACTGTGTTCAATAATATCACAAATAATATGTGAGATCTGCACATCCGGGTGGGTGTGGTATCTTGATCCTGGTGTAGTGTGATCTGCACATCGGGGTGGGTGTGGTGTCTTGATCCTGGTGTAGTGTGATCTGCACATCGGGGTGGGTGTGGTATCTTGATCCCTGTGTATCACTGCACTCTGAGCTGCAGTGCTGAGGTTTAATTCCCCTGCGTTCTTTCTCTCTTCCCACAGAAACGAGACGGTCCTGCACCAGTTCTGCTGCCCGGCCGCTGACGCTGACCAGAAAGCGGATTCTTCCAACTGTTCCACAAGGTAGGGGTTTGCTTCCTGTCAAACACGTTCTGGCTTCCTGTTTTAACCCCGTCCCCTCTGCTCCTAGTTCTCAAGTTTGATATTTTTACTGACATGTTCAGGAGCTGGTTTGCATCTGTATGATTCTGGGAGATTTCCCAGTGATGTTAGACACAGCTCTGTCCTAGGTGCTCATGAAGGTCCCAGACTGTGGTTGACAACCCTAAATCCAGACTGCTGTGTGCAGTGTGTGGTGACCTGCTCAAGAGAATGTTCGTGTGAATAGGACTAGAAATCTCAGGAAAGGCTATTTCCCATTATTAGAATGAGCTCTCTTTGGGACCTGCTCCGGCTCAGTTCTCTTTATGCTGTGTTTCCATACAGACTGCAGCCTCTGTTCCATATCACACTTGTAAGTACTTATGGTTGAGGTGAACAGCTGTCGTAAGTGTTTAATGGAGAACCTATGTGGAATGAAGTATCTCGAATGTATTGCTGCTTGAAGGTAGGGGACATTGACTTCCCCTCACTGCTTTATATGCAAGACAGCACACTATTTAACCTGGTTCTAGACCTAGGTACGAAAGTGCAACACTCTTCAGTGCTCTCTGCATGGTCTGGACTGAATGCACACTGCAGTGCACATGGAAACAAACACAGAGAGAACTAGAGCCATAGAACCCAAAGCAAACAGCCACCAGAGGAAACTGAGCTCAAGCAATGTGTGGGACTCAACCCCCATTCTCAAGTTCTGTTAGAACTGAGCCAACATAAGGGCCCCCCACCACCCCACACCTCCCACCCCCCGTACAGAACTTGGATCGGGGGTCGTAAGCGGTAGGAGGATGAAATTTGGTGGTCACGGTGTTGTAGTTCCCCGTATTCTAAGAACCATTCACTCTTGCACTGGCACAAAGACATGGAGTAAATCATTCCCAGCAAGGAATTGGCGCTACTCAGATGGGGAGTGGTAATGCTAATCTAATCCCAATGTGTTTCTCCTGGAACCCCCATACTCCAACATTCTCAATGTGAAGATCAGCATTCCGCCATATTCCTTGACATCAGATACAGGCTGGTTGGGCCATGTCCAGTTGAGAGAACCCAACGAAGTGCAATTTCACAGCAAAGCAAAGTCATCCATACAGTCAGTTTCAAAATGCTTCGAATCCAAACAATTTAAAACACAAAACTGAACCACAGACCTTGAATAACAATAAGAAAGACTGGCGAGAGAATGCAGTCGAAGCGGTTTCAGTGAAGGGCTTCTAGAATTTCAATATCCTTTAGTGGTATGTCATTCTATGATTTGGTCATTTGCTTAAATATACAACAAGGGACTGATGGGTTATAATTCCTAGTGTCTTATGTTATTGAATCTACCCGAGTGTCACCGATGAAGGCATTGGTTGAAACTTCTGCCAGTAGATTCAGAACCCACTTCCAGACACAGAAGAAAATCTCCTGAACATGCCCCTACATTAACACATTGACACCCACCCTCTGGGAAACATTGATCAAAGAACTATCAACAAAGTTTATAACTTTACTTTAGAAATTATGAGTTATGGAAGACTTTAAATAATCTTTCAAAACACCCCAAAATACATCAAATAAATGACAATATCAAAATTATTTAAACAGTCATTGTGTATAGCTCTGTTCTGAAACTGTGTTGCAGCCATTAAATTGTTTTATGTAAAGCAGCTAAAGAGATATAAATGCTCTTCCTTTCACTGGGACTAAGATTACTCCCAAAATGGAGCAGCAAGATAAAAAGATAAACTAAAAATAAGTATTTGTTCCAAAGATCCTCTGTATTCTTAAGTATCAAAGCCCAATACCATATAACTTTAAAAAGCTCATTTCAGTGAGTTGGACTAATCCACAAACCATGTGGACATACTCTGTGAGCCATTCCCTTACTAGTGTCTTCAGCCCGAATGTATGGGGCCTAATCCAAATTGCCTGGTTGTATTAAAAACCAAAAATCAAAAAACAGAAAACATTTCCAATCTTCCGCCTCATTTGTGACGGTGAATCTATTTGAAACCCCTTTAAGTAAGTCCCCTGTCTGTGTGTGTGTTTGTGTGTTTAACATGGAGGCGCAGCAGGTAGAGGTCAGCTCAGAATCCATGTTCATATTTTATTTGTTTTTTGTCATTTCAATGTACCTGATTGTCTGTCTGTAAAACAGTTAATTCTGAACAAAGCAGTGACACAGTGCATGCATGATCATCAGGACAGCAGGATTCAGTGGCTATTTTACAATGATCTGCACATGGATGGAACATCTTGTCTATATAAGACAGCACTATTTCTCTCTCTCACTCTCTCCTCTCTCTATCACTCTCTTTCTTCCCCTTCTCTCTCTTCCCCTCTCTCTCTCATGTCCCCTCTCTCACTCTCTCTTCCCCTCTCCCCCCTTTCTCTCTCTCATGTCCCCTCTCTCACTCTCTTCCCCATCCCTTCTCTTTCTTCCCCTTCTCTCTCCCCCCCCCCTCTCTCTTTCTCTCTCTCTGTGAGGATTGTGGGTAGTGGGGAGGCTGGAAAGTGGAGTAAGTTCGGAGTGCATACTGAGTGAGTGAAAATCAGAGTTTCAGAGTTTGTCATTAGTTCATTTATTTTATTTATTTATTTAGTGTAAGTTTAAGATCTGATATGAGTTCTAACTCGGGGGGGGGGGGGTAGTGTCTGTCCCGCAGGCATGGATTTAAATGCATCCCCGATGATAATGTTTCCATAGAGGAATGTTTGTTAGCAGTTGGTGAAAATATTGGCTATAATAATATCAAATCAGCTTCCCGAATGAATAAGGCGATTGTGGTGTTTCTTCATGATGAGCAGCTAGTGCACCGTGTTGTAGTTGAGGGGCTAACTATAAAAGAGAAGTTTGTCAGCGTTTTGCTCCTGTCTTCCTCCTTCACTAAGGTTATTCTTTCCATTGTGTCACCATTCATTGAAAATGAGAAGTTAGCCAGAGAACTTGCTCGGTATGGGAAGCTTATGTCCCTGATCAAACCCATTCCACTCGGGTGTAAGCATCCTGAAGTAAAGCATGTTTTGTCAATCCAAATTATGCTATTGAGGTTTTGTGGAATTTTAATATTGACAGTGTTAATCACACTGTCTTTGCTAGTAATGAGATAACAAAATGCTTTCAGTGTGATAAACAGGGGCACCTCAGGAGGGTTTGTCTGGATAAATTAGGGGGCAGAGAAGGGGGTAATAACGGGGAGCCTAGCGGGGTCGAGGCAGTACCACAGCGAGCGGAAAAGCCAGTAAAGCTGAAGAAACAGAGACCTAAACCGGGACCCCATCTGAAGAGAGTGTATGATACTGCAGGTTTTGGAGGCAGTGAGTCAAGTAGATCTACTGCTGCTGAAGATGGTAGTGATAACTTAAAATGGAGTATTGTTTCAATAAAACATAAATTTTAAGTAAATGGATGTCACAAAGACAGCTGCAGGATAAGGAAAAAATCTAAATAGTTCTCTTTTTTAAATGACTGTGCAGGGTTTTATAGTTTTTTTTCTTCTCTGTGTCTGTTTTTTATTTAATTCTTTAATATGGAGAAGTTTCAAGTAGCGACTATTAACATGAACGGTGGCAGGAGTTTTAATAAGAGAGCTCAGCTGTTTGATTTTTTTAGTTTAAAAAGAGCAAGTGTTGTGTTTCTGTAAGAGACACACACTGACGATATGAGTGAGCGTAAGTGGCGGAGTGAATGGAAAGGGGGTGGGGCATTCAACCATGGCTCAAATATAAGTGCAGGGGTTTCAGTTTTATTTGCACAAGGATTGAGTATTGATGTTTTATTTGTTATTGTGGAGGTTAAAGGAAGGCTTTTAAAAATATGTTCTTCCATAAACTAAATCAGGTGTTATCTCAGTGTAATGGTAATCAGATGGTTCTAATGGGAAGTGATTTTATCTGCACTGAGAATTTCACTTTGGATAGGAATCATGGGGAGCCACACCTGCAGTCCTGATATTGTTTGTCAGATATTTTAAAGTTTAATGATCTGGTTAATGTATGGAGGATTTTTAACCCCAGACTCCAGCAATATACATGGGTTAAAATGAATGCAAATCAGATTTCAAAAGCAAGACTGTAGAGGATATACTGCTCTAAACAGCACCTCTATCAGGTAATAAAAAGTGATATTTTTCCCACCATGATTTCAGACCACCATTGTGTGTTGTCTACTGTCTGTTTACCTGTTGCGGTCCACTTACCATCTTTCTGGCATTTTAAAACCAGTTTATTGGAAGATGTGTTTTGCATAGATTTTTAAGAGTGTATTTAAAGCTTTATGGATCCCTTGGAGACATCAGAAAGGGAGTTTTAATAGTTTGAGACAGTGGTGGGATTATGGCAAAATACAAATTAACTTTTTTTGTCAGCAGTATGCTGCCAACTCAAACAGTCTATTAAATAAGACAATTGGAGAGCTTGAGAGAAAGATTATAAGTCTTGAGCAAAACATCAGTATGGATAGCAATGAAAATGTCTTCCAGCATCTAAAGGACAAGAAGGAGGTGCTGAGCTGCCTGCTGGAGGAGAGAGTGCAGGGCGCTCTCATACGATCATGTTTCCTTCAACTCTGAGATATGGACGCCCCTACAAAATTATTTTTTAACCTAGAGGACAATGTGGCTACAAGTAAGCAGCTGTACTCTGTACACCTGGCTAATGGGAAGGAAGTGTACAGCCAAGGGCGAATCAATAGTGAAGCTGTATCTTTTTATAGTCAACTCTTCACAGCGGAGCTCTGTGATGAAGAGAAGACTGCTCAGAGATCTGCCCAAGTTGCCTCCGGAGGAAGGATGCCCCCTGGAGGCTCCTTTGACAATACAAGAACTAACAGAGGCTGTGAATCAATTGTCAACAGGGAAGGTTCCCGGAATTGATGGGCTGCAGCGGGGTTTTATAAGTAGGTGTGGCCAGTGATTGGAGGGGACTTGTTTCAAGTTTTTAAAGAAAGTCTTCGAGATAAGGAGTTGCCCCTGAGTTGTCGTAGAGCTGTGGTAATTCTGTTACCAAAAAAAGGGGATCTAAGAGATCTAAAGAACTGGCGCCCTGTTGCTCTTCTCTGTTCCGATTACCAAATTTTGTCAAGAGCTTTAGTGAACAGGTTGAAGGCATTAATTGAAATGATTGTACATGGTAACCAGTCATATTGCATTCCAGAAAGGACCATTTTTGATAACGTATTTTTGATCTGGGATGCTTTATCAGTAAACAACTTTTTCAATGTAGATCTAGGGGTCATCTCTTAGAGTTTATAAGACATTTATGTAAGAATATCTTTAGTATTTTAAAAATCAACAACAGTCTGAGCCGTCCTTTTCCTGTACAAAGTGGCATTCGGCACGGCTGTCCACTGTCTAGGATTTTGTATGCCTTGTCTATTGAGCCCCTGCTCTGTCGGCCTATGAGTCCCTCTAGTGGCAAGTACACCTCCAATCAGACTGTCTACCTATGCTGAGGATGTCACTGTCTGCATTACTTCTTAGGCTGACGTCCTGGTGCTGGAGTACAGCCTGAGTGTTTTCCAGAGAGGTAAACTGGGGAAAATGTAGTACTTTCCTGTCTGGGGAATGGAATGGGACTGGGCCCCTCTTGCTTCCACAACCACTGCAATGGGAGAGGACAGGATTCAAAGTGTTGGGCGTGCAATTGGAGGGAGAGCAGTATAGAGGGCTTAACTGGGAAGGTCTGCTTGTTAAAATGAAGACGAAATTATAACGCTGGAGATGGCTGCTCCCTCAGCTTTCTTATAGGGGGAGGGTGCTGATAATAAACAACCTGGTGACCTCCATGTTGTGGCATAAACTGGTGTGCCTAGATCCCCCCTCAGCACTGCTGTCTGAGATACAAAAACAACTTTTGAATTTCTTTTGGAATGGACACCACTGGCTCTGCCCTACTGTGTTATATTTACCACCAGGAGAAGGGAGGCAGTGCCTGCATTTTGGCTGTAGGCAGCACAGCGGCTGCTGTTCTTTCAGAAGTTGAGTTCCAGACACACTGCCTTTTCTTCGCAGTCTGGGAAGGCTTGGGTGGGTCTGGCAGCTGTTCCTAGTAAATGTATCCAGAATAGACATCTCTGGAATCCCAGAGTTCTATAAGAACTTACTAAACGCCTGACAGATGGTTTGAGTGGAGAGGCAGGAGGAACACTTGACTGAAAGCTCGGTATTGGAGGAGCCGCTGCTCTTTAACCCCTGTTTCCCTGTGGAAGGTTTCCAGTCAGGAGCGCTGTGCTCTGTCTTCATTTCTGGGGGAGTCACTAAACTAAAACACCAGCTGCTGGTGACCACTGGGCAGTGGAGGTAAGTGGAGAGCCTGGCCAGGCAGCTGGGGGTCCACTCCCTCCGAAACCTCAACAGGATTCTAAATGAACTTAAGGACTCTTTGTCTCCTCGAGTGAAAGAAGTTTGGGGTCAGGCTTTGGCTGAAAAGTGTGTGGTTGAAGAGCTGGCCTGCCCTGGGTTTCTAATTTCCGCGGCTGTACCTGAGGACTTGGAGGTGAGCTGGTGTAACATAGACACACTGCAGAACTGTCCTGCTCATTCAGGAAAAAGCAGCTATACTAGGTCTGTGTGACAGTGCACCACATGGGTGTTTTGCAGTGTTTTACAGGCGGTTAGCCCACATGGACTGTGAAGGGAAAATGTTTCCAGCATGGAGGACTCTGTATAACTTGCCTCTGGCCAAGCGCTCAGGGGATCTGCAGTGGTGTGTTCTGCATTGCATCATAGCCACAGAGCGTTATGTCCACCATGTGGATCCCTTAGTCAGTACAGCATGTGCATTCTGTGGGCAGGAAGAGACTGTTTTCCACCTCTTTGCAGACTGTAATCGGCTCGATCCTTTGTTTACTTATATTTCACAATTACTGAATTCTTGTAATGTAGTTTTTACAAAAAAAAAAAATCCATATTGTCAGGAAAGAAGGTTTAAATGCTGCTTAATTAATAATATACTTGGGCAAGGTAAGCTTGCTATTTGGAGAACAAGTCAGTTTAATGTTTAGATTCTTGTTGAAAGTTAGAATCAAAATCGATTTTGCATATTTTTCCTTATTTCATGGCCTGTTTAGTTTTGAGCAGAGTTGGTGTGTGGGTGAGGGGCTGTGTGCGCTGGGGGAGGAGGGGGAACTGCAGTTATTTATATAATCTATTTTTTATAATATTATAAAAAATATGTTTTTTGTGATTTTTTTTTTTCAATTAAAGTTTTTTTTAAAAAGTAAAAAAGTATCTCTCTCTCTCTCTTCCCCCTCTCTCACTCTCTCTTCCCCTCTCTCTCTCTTCCACCCTCTCTCTTTCACAAATTTTTTTTATAGTTTCATACGAGGAAGCCGATTGGTTGTATTTTTTGTAAAGGCTGCTTGGAGATGCTAGATCTTGTTAGTGAACACAGATAGCTAGTGTTGAATCTTGTAGTGATTGAATAAAAACATTCAACATAAGCTCTGAAGTGCAGGACAACCCAAATTAGATTAAATTGCTGGAATGGCAGAGATGGCACTGTCTGTCCACTGTGCCATTAGAGGCAGATATGTCTTTATATTGCTAAACCTAGGGTTCCTCAAACAAAACACAGGACCCAGGGAGAGGCTGCTCAATGGCCTGTCGGCTTTTTGTATTTTTAGACATCATTAAAACTTATTTTTTTAATTTGTACAGTAAATTAAAAACAATAGAACCAGTGTTCGGTTGTCAACTCCTAACCAGAAACCTGGTAATTCTGAAGTGTTTTGCATAGGCTATTTATTCATACATTAATATTTTATGTTATGGTAATGTTACTGTAATAATAGAAAAAAACACTTATAGACACACATTTAAATTATTAAAATATCAGCCATCTCTGGAAGGTGTCCCTAATAATATTTTGTATGTTGTGGCAGCAATAAATAAAATATTGCTTTGTCTAGCGTATGTGTAAACTAGACATTATCTTTTATATTTTATTATACTTCTCGACTATGGTCAGGACGACAGGTTTAGAAAACACACCTCTTAATAAATAATGTTTAAATGTTATAACAAACATGATTCTAAGAACTAAGAAAGAGTCATTTTAGAACAAAGCGAACCCAAGTGTCAGTCTCCTCCACTGCCTAGCTGGCAGTATTTGAATGACAGGTTACTTCTGTTGCAATGAGTAGGTTTATCTGGATTCCAGCAGTCTTTTACAAAACAAGTTTGCTTAATTTTTAAGTAGCACTTTGATTGTTGAAATGTTATTTCTGGGACCTAAATTGCATTCTTTCTCTCTCTCTCTCTCACATTCTATCTCTCTTGGTCTCTCACACACTGCCTCTTTCTTTCATGTGTTTAATCAGATTGCTGAAAATTCCTTTAGCGGTGAATACACATGGGTGGTATGCGTGAACTCTACTAATTGATTCCTGCAGTCAGATTGAAAGTGACCTGTGGTCTGTCAGATTAAAAGCAAAACTCTCCTCTTTTTGGGGACTTTTATGCAGGTCACGTTACAGTAATTCTAAAAAAAACTCTCTATATACAGTGGGTCTAGGTAAAATACTGTTTATGTTCAGTATGCTTACAGCATGTAACATCAAAGTATATACCAGAATGTACTACTTCAATTTGTTTAGTAATTAGTTTTCAAAAGCAACAAATTGCATTTGATTTCCCTTTGTTTTGTGGCACATCATGTAATTAAAAACAAAGTAATGCGTTTGAGCGCAATTCTTGACACTGTTCAAATAAAAGATGCACAGGAGTGTCTATATCCTCTGAATAGCCATGTCATTATATAGCAGATTGGATTTAGAGTGGGGTTATGAGGTGCACAGACCCCCCAGTACAATTCCTAAAACCTTTTACTTTCCTGCAGTAAGTGGTTTCAGCAGTAAGCACAGAACAGCAGCTATGGTAGGCTCTGCAAAGCTGTGTATTTTTAGACCATGTACTTTGTGTGATTCATTACACTGGTGTGCTTTTACTGTTATAAGGGTTACAGCAGCATGTCCACAGAAACCATTCATACTGTAATTAACATTAGATTCCCTCAGCTCTCAAACTTTGACTTAAGTATTCCTGTTGTCTGTACAAGTCGGATTTACAGTTACAGAATTCTCCTTTTAAAGATCAGGACAGGCAGACGAAGCACCAAGGCTGATCAGAGGTTGAACTCAACCTCTCAATCCCAATCCTTGACATCTAATCACTGAGCTTCCAAGCAGGGAGAGCTGAGCGAGGGCTCCCTTCAGAGGGCTGCCTGGGGAACGCACAGTGCATGGACCCACACCTATGCCTGGGAAAGAAGGTGACGCATGGGAAAGCATTCAGGAACAGGAAAGAGATAATATCCAGGCTCTTATTGAGTGATAGGTAGATTATATATTATTATAATACCGGACCACCTAAGTGACCCGAAAATTGACATTAAAGCCTGCAGATCCGCGACAGTCATTGTACAACCCGCAAAATAAGACTCACTGTTTTAAAAAACTGAAGTTTGTGATTATCATTTGTAATGTCGTTTTAATCATATAGATCAGATTATTCATTTTCCAAAATGTTCACAAGGAAGGGGGATACATCAATGTAGAAGGCTGGGTTACTGACAGCACAACAGGAAAAAGTGTGTGTATGTGGGCGGGGGGTTATCAACAAATCTAACTTAAGAAGCCTGAAGAGGCAGAAGTTAATTAACCACAATTAGACATATGCAATAAGCTTAGTGTTTAATTGCGTGTTGTGTTTAACAGCGCTCAGTATTTTATTAAATGATAATCAAACAAAAGAGTTAAACAAACCAAAAGACACAAAACAAAAGGCGTGTTGGCCAAACAAATAAACAAATAACAAATAGGTAGCGTGCTGATGTATAAATTAGCACGCTTAGGAAGTGTTATATTCTCTTTACCTCCTGTCTCCTCTCTCGTTCTCTACTCTGAACACTCTTTTGAATAATGAGCTTGGAGTGGGTCTTTTATATAGTGGCTGGAGCCTTAATTACCTATTAAACAATGACCTTATTAAGACCACAGGCTTTTCCAGGATGGGGATTAAACCCCATCCACACCAGCTACACTTTATAAGATCCGCTTTTTCGCCGGTCTCAAATAGTAAATAAAAATGACGGACGGCTTTCGCCTGCACAAAACACTATATATATATATATATATATACACATACAGTACTGTGCAAAAGTTTTAGGCAGGTGTGAAAAAGTGCTATAAAGTAAGAATGCTTTCAAAAATAGACTTGTTAATAGTTTATATTTATCAATTAACAAAATGCAAAGTGAGTGAACAGAAGAAAAATTATATCAAATCAATATTTAGTGTGACCACTCTTTGCCTTCAAAACAGCATCAATTCTTCTAGGTACACTTGCACACAGTTTTTGAAGGAACTCGGCAAGTAGGTTGGCCCAAACATCTTGGAGAACTAACCACAGTTCTTCTGTGGATTTAGGCAGCCTCAGTTGCTTCTCTCTCTTCATGTAATCCCAGACAGACTCGATGATGTTGAGATCAGGGCTCTGTGGGGGCAATACCATCACTTCCAGGACTCCTTGTTCTTCTTTACACTGAAGATAGTTTTTAATGACTTTCGCTGTATGTTTGGGGTCGTTGTCATGCTGCAGAATAAATTTGGGGCCAATCAGATGCCTCCCTGATGGTATTGCATGATGGATAAGTATCTGCCTGTACTTCTCAGCATTGAGGAGACCATTAATTCTGACCAAATCCCCAACTCCATTTGCAGAAATGCAGCATCAAACTTGCAAGGAACCTCCACCATGCTTCACTGTTGCCTGCAGACACTCATTCGTGTACCGATCTCCAGCCCTTCGGCGAACAAACTGCCTTCTGCTACAGCCAAATATTTCATATTTTGACTCATCAGTCCAGAGCACCTGCTGCCATTTTTCTGCACCCCAGTTCCTGTGTTTTCGTGCATAGTTGAGTCGCTTGGCTTTGTTTCCACGTCGGAGGTATGGCTTTATTGCCGCAAGTCTTCCATGAAGGCCACTTCTGACCAGACTTCTCCGGACAGTAGATGGGTGTACCAGGGTGCCACTGTTTTCTGCCAATTCTGAGCTGATGGCATTGCTGGACATCTTCTGATTGCGAAGGGAAGTAAGCATGATGTGTCTTTCATCTGCTGCAGTAAGTTTCCTTAGCTGACCACTGCGTCTATAGTCCTCAGCGTTGCCCGTTTGTTTGTGCTTCTTCAAAAGAGCTTGGACAGCACATCTGGAAACCCCTGTCTGCCTTGAAATTTCTGCCTGGGAGAGACCTTGCTGATGCAGTATAATTACCTTGTGTCTTGTTGCTGGGCTCAGTCTTGCCATGGTGTATGACTTTTGACAGTAAACTGTCTTCAGCAACCTCGCCTTGTTAGCTGAGTTTGGCTATTCCTTACCCAGTTTTATTCCTCCTACACAACCTACATATTGAATTGATGATCATTAGCACCTGTTTGGTATAATTGTTTAATCATACACCTGACTATATGCCTACACAATCCCTGACTTTGTGCAAGTGTACCTAGAAGAATTGATGCTGTTCTGAAGGCAAAGGGTGGTCACGCCAAATATGGATTTGATTTAGATTTTTCTTCTGTTCACTCACTTTGCATTTAGTTAATTGATAAATATAATCTATTAACATGTCTATTTTTGAAAGCATTCTTACTTTACAACATTTTTTCACACCTGCCTAAAACTTTTGCACAGTACTGTGTGTGTGTGTGTGTGTGTGTGTGTGTGTGTGTGTGTGTGTATATATATATATATATATATATATATATATATATTTTTTTTTTAATTTTTTTTTATAATACTACTACTATTAATACAGTACAAATAATTCATAAAAATAGCACACAATATATACATAGCGGTGGGGCTCCACATCACATATGACCCACTTTTGCGCAGCACACATGGCCTCAAAAGCCACCTCCGCCCCCTTAGTACCAAAGTTCCAGTAAATGTTCCTGCCCAGGAACAGGGACAAGCGTGTGTCCTTGGGTGGCGGCCATGGTGGGAGGTCCTACTCCCATCCCAACACTAACTGCCAGGCTAACCGTGCACTGCCTGACTCTTCTGGCCAAGGCAAACCAGGCAACCAAACTGCTGCCTGTGGAGGGGGTCTCCCGATCTCCTGGAGGGGGTAGCCTCCTTCTTCGTAGCTGGTAGCTCCCTCTTCTGGGGATATGGCCACAGTATCTCCGGCAGCGAAAGTGCTGCTGGGGAAGGTGGTCTCCTGACATTCCCTCCCTTCTTCACAACCAGCGGCTCCCTAGCTGACAATGGAAAAGCTGTCAACTTACCGGCTGGCAGCAGAGCCATTAATGGCTTCTGGGCTGGCTCCCCCAGCCCCAACATATGTTTGGAGGTCAACAACAAACTACCTTCAGATGATGAAGAACTAACAACCCCATGCGACGGCAGCAGCAGACCCTCGGGAGGCAACGGCAGCAGCGGACCCTCGGGAGGTGACAGCAGCAGCGGACCCCCAGGAGGGGAACCCCTGGCCATGAAGGTGGCAGCGGGAGCTCCACTTCTCCCCGTACTTTGTAACTGGTGGCTTCCCAGGCAATGGGGAGCAGCAGGCAACCCCGGCGAAGCAGAGCCGACAGCGACCCATGGCGGCAAAGCCAGGATGGGAGCCCCTGGCCCTGACACCAGCAGTGGACCCTCAGGAAACGACGGCAGCAGCAGACCCGCAGGAGGCAATGGCAGCAGGGGACCTTCGGGGGGCGACGGCAGCAAATGACCTTCGGGAGGCGACGGCAGGCATCCTTAGGTGGTGTGAGGCAGAGCAGGAGCAGTCCCTCCCATGGCGGTGGAGGTGGGTGCGGTAAGTAGTCCTCCCATGGCGGTGGAGGTGGTGGAGGCAGAGGCAGGACCTGCTGCTCTGCTCCTGGCGGTGGAGACGGCAGCAATGACTCATCTCCTTTTGACCCTGGCAAGAGCAGTGGGACCTCTCCCTCTAGCGCTGGAGACAGCAGTGATGGCTCCTCTCCCTCTGGCGCTGGAAACAGTGGCGAGGGCTTCTCTCCCTCTGGCGCTGGAGATGACAGCGATGGCTCCTCTCCTTCTAGCGTTGGACATGGCAGAAATGACTCCTCTCCCTCTGGTGCTGAAGTTGGCAGCAATGGCGCCTCTCCATCTGGTGCTGGAGATGGCAGTGGTGGGGCTTCTCCCGATGGAGCTGGAAATAGCTGGAGCCCTACCATATCTGCAGCCAGGTAGCATGTTACCATGTCCGCAATGTCTGGGAGGGTGTGGCAAAGTGGCTGCTGATAGTGAACAGGTGCAGAGGTGATGCAGTGCAGGATAATCACAGGCAGACAATTATATTCCAGTTTAGAAAAGGGGTGCTTTATTTATAATCCTGGTCTGATGACCTTAAACAATAATCCCAGCAATACACAACAATGTGTATTGCACTGTTTAATAATAATGGGTTGCAGTCCTAAATAATAAACAGTTAGCACATCCACAATATACAATACACGGTCACCAAATACGGGTGCATGCTATAGTGCTCGTGGTGCGTGATTACACGTTATGTTTAGTGACTGTAGTGCAGTATTGATCTGGGTTTTAGTGCTGGCCCAAGGCGACAGCTACGGATACGTGTTTAGCTGTCTGGTGATACACATGGAAATGAACTGTCAGGCCAGCCTGTGCAAAGATTTCCCCTTTCGCAATTTTGCACCCTCACAGATCGGGAGGGAGATTTACAACCAGAACTCCTTATATTTCTGTCACAGAGGGACACTGGGCAGTGTTGCTTTTCCCAGGCTTCCCATTGCTCTCCCTCTGGCTCACAGCAGGTTGATCACATCGGGGAGGGCCTCTTCGACATTACTCCCAGGCTTCACCAGCCAGCCCCAGATTCCCTCAGAGGAGAGTGGATTCGTCGGCCTCTGAGCCAGCAGGACGCTCAGGCTCCTCCATCTCCTGCCAAGCGTGGCTCTGGCTGAGTGGAAAGTACCTGACCCCCCAACACAGGAAGCACCACCCTTCCTCATCCAGACTGGCGAGGCAAACATCCGCCGGGGTAGATGGGACCTGCGACCGCCCCCGTGCTGCTGTTGCTGTGCCTCCTGCTGCTGCTGTTGTTGCTGCTGCTTTCTCCGGCCACTTCTTCCCCCTTTTTTAAAAAAAAAAAAAAAAAAAACACTTATTTTTACAAAAACCCTGCAGTATTCCTGGCCTGACGCTCGGAGGCACTGTCATCCTGGTTCTGACACCAACTGTGAACAAAATGGCTGCAGGGATGACGTCAGACCAGAAACACAAACTCAGGAAGTAGCGGGGCGAAACTGAGACGCTACAGCGCTCAGTATTTTATTAAATAATAATCAAACAAAAGAGTTAAAAAATCAAAAAACACAAAACAAAAGGTGTGTTGACCAAACAAATAACAAATAAGTATCGCTTAGCAAGTGTTATATTTTCAGTTATTTCTCTTTACCTCCTGTCTTCACTCTCATTCTCTACTCCAAACACTCTTTCGAATAATGAGCTTGGGGTGGGTCTTTTAAATCTGTGGCTGGAGCCTTAATTAACCTATTAAACAATGACCTTATTAAGGCTCCAGCCACATTCCCACAAGCTTTACTGGAATGAGGATTCAACCCCATCCACACCAGCTACACTTTATGAGACTGGCTTTTTCGACTGTCTCAAATAGCAAATAACAATGATGGACGGCTTTCATCTGCCCCCACATAAAACACTATATATAATACTACTACTACTATTATTAATACAATACAAATAATTAATACAGATAGCGCAGAATGTATGCATAAGTATGGGGCTCCACGTCACTCAGGCATTGACTGTTTGTGTAGTGGCTTATCCATGTATACAGCTGTGGTCAAAAGTTTAGCATCACACTATAGAATTAATTCATTTTGCTTCATAAAGTTGAATGAAAATTGCTGAATAATGTTAAGTTAATATATTGAATTCTAGGTGATGCAAAACATTTGTCCATCATAGGGGATCGGCAATTGGCGGCCTCCTTGGCAGGGCTTTATCAAGGGTGTCTCTAAAGAAGCCATCGCAGTCAGGGTACAGCAATGCAGCAATGATGCCGAAATAAACCACTGCATTCGTTCAGCCTTCCAGAGTAATCAAGGTACTCAGGGTATACCAGGAGGACACGCCCCACACCAGGGCGATGCCAAACCCAATTAGGAAGACAGGTCCTAATGATATGGAGATGTATATTTAGTACAGAATATATAACGTAACAAAGTATTGTTGCATTATAATCCAAACAGTGCTTGGGAGATTGATTGCATTCTCATTACTATTATTATCACTAATTCGATTATCAGATTGAAGCACCCTTTCCCCCTGTTTGTTCCTGACTCTTGCTCTCCTCTCTCTCATATTAACTCACTGTTCAATCTCAGAACATGGCGCTGTGAGGAGAGTGACCTGCTTCTCATGTTGTTGTCATGGGGACCGAAAGGACAGCAGGAGCAAGCTGGAGGGAAGGCCAGAGCTGGTGATTGGGTACTTACCAGTTAAGACAGTCTTAATACGAGAGAGAGAGAGAGAGAGAGAGAGAGAGAGGAGAGAGAGAGAGAGAGAGACAGAGAGAGAGCTGAGGACAAGGCAGGGGGAGCAGAAATCTCTGTGCAATATTTTGCATCCAGCTCCCTCATTCAGTGCTGCGTAGAGGCCTCTCAATGCATCTGTTATTCTATACATTGTTTCAGTACATTTGCTACATCAACTCTGGCAATGCTTGTATAACTTGTCATGCTAATAAAGATCATTTCAATTCAAGAGACACCGAGAGAGAGAAAGAGAGCGTGAGAGGATAAGAGAGAGAGAGAGAGAGAGAGAGAGAGAGAGAGAGAGAGAAGAGAGAGAGAGAGAGAGAGAGAGAGAGAGAGAGAGAGAGAAAGAGAGTCGTGTTCAGAGTGGGAGTTTAATAGAAAAGATTGAAGGTTGTTTTCTACGCGCATGAGTGGTGGGTGGTCTGAGTGGGAGGATTTCTAAGACCATGTGAAAGTTTTTTATTTACATTTTTTTAACCCTTTTTTTAACACAGCTATTACACATCAAAAATCAACCAATCACAGTGCAGTATTTGCCAGAAATCCTGCACATCTTCTCCTGTATACAGATGTCATCCCTTGCATAAAACATCACACTTAATTCCAGTGTTCAAACATCAAACCCCACATACTTGTTACCTTTTGTAATACAGATCACTGTTTCTTTAAAATGTGATGAACTTGACTGCACTTCTTTTTAATAAATACTATAGTCTCATCATGGCACATTGATTTTGGGCTGATCTATTTTGGATTGAAGGGAGAGGAGAGGTAAAAGTCATGTTTTACAAACATATTAATATAATTTTAATTTCATTTTACAGCTATTCTTGAGTACAATCTTCATTTGTGTTATTTATTTCACATAGTTTGAACAGCCAGAACTGTTCAGCTTCGCTTCGCGGTCCCCTAGCCCAAACTGCACACGATGACTAGACTCACGTAACAAGAAAACCGAGGATTAGTCTTAGAATGATAGATTAGTCTGCAGTAGTGATAGGCTGCCAGAAGGGGGTGCCAGAGTTCAACAGGATTTATAGCTACTAGAGATTTCTGGAGATTTCTTTAAAGATGAGGTGTAGCCTGAATTTCTCTCACTGTTTCAGTGACTCTCCATGCAGCACGCCAGCAATGCTGGTAGATTCTGTTAATGTCATGTGATATGTCCTTGTAAACAAGGTGTTAACATTGCAGGGCCCTGCAGAGAAATACAGTTTATTGTAGATGAAGCCGAGTAGAACAGGGTTCCAGTGCTGTTTAACGTTTTAATAAAGCCCCTGTCCCTCACTGACTTTGTGCTGGGAGATTTCTCTCTCGTGTGCAAAGGAGTTTAGTGCATTTCCAATATTGTGGGAGCAGAGAGGCATAACTGATGCTGATATTAAGGGAGAGCTGAGGACTTGATTCCATGGGTTTAGCAGCCTGAATGAGCAATGGAAGCGCTGGAGACGAATTGAGGATTGATTTGTTCCAAGCACTGATTATTTTGGGTCAATTCCAAAACTGCATGAAATTATCGAGCCTATGTTTAAATAGTTACTGCTGGACTATTTGATTTAAACCTTTAAACAATGCAGGTATGCAACACATGCAACAGGCAGTGCTATGCAATGCCCTGTGCTTACGGTCTATGAGATGAGGCTAACAGCTCTACAGTATATCCTGGAATGCAGACGAGCCTGGCTCTTTTGTACAGTGGTTAAGGTGCTGTCTTGCGGTGGGCATAGCCACCAATTCACATCCCGCCTCCACCCTGTTCCTCACACACACCACTGGAATGTGCCAAGTGACTTCACAGCTGAATTCCTGTACAGAATGGCTGACTGGCAGCCATCTTCTGGGTCTTTTCCTGGTAACTAATTCCCCAAAGCAGATGAATGGATCTCAAGCTGTTGTACACTCTGGATATACCGGTGTGATGATTACATGTGGCAGGTGGAACTATTCAGATTGAAACAGTGATGCACATTTGGATTTGGACACTTGTATTTACAAGCCATGCAAACCGTGTGTTTATCAGGATCACACAATGCTTATTCACAAGCGGTTGAACAAACATACTGTCTGCACAGAGACAGAGCCCATACCCATGGCATGCTGGGCAACCAGTAACATCTAAACATAATACCATTGCTGGAACTCTTGGCATTTTCAAATCATGCCTCTCTTTAGAAAATAGAAATAGTTTTCTGTTGACTTATTTTATGTTCACGTCATTGTGCAGCATGGATTCCCTTTTGTTTGCAGATTCAGTGTGTGTCTCAGCACTGTGTGTGATGTGATAAGTGGTTGTGTTTAAAATGACTGCAGCCCAGCCGCCAGGGTCACCTTGTGCTGCAGGCGAGACAGAGGAGGATTCATTAATTAAATGGAAAAGAAAGGGTCAGAGAAGGAACCTCAGGCTCAAAGGAAGTTATGCCAAGCCCTTAAGAGATTGTCCCTTCCTAGTTTATTTCTTATCTCTTGTGTTCCCTCGGACTTAAGAAAACGTCAGAACAATAAAAGTGCGTTTTATTTTGTAGTATGTTCCTCGTGGCCCGTCTTTTCCGCAGGTAGATGGCTGTACAGTAAACATTTAGAATTCATTTCTCAGAAGGATACCCTGTCATTATTGATTAATGTTGTAGCTATCCCAGTTCCCGCAGGCAGACGCCTCACACAGGGTGAGGCAATCCACACACAAGTGGAGGGCGGGCGCAAACCCGGGACATCTCGCACTAAAGCATAGTGCCAATACCGCTGAACACAAGGAGCGTATATCGGGCTTATGTCTTTATATGTGATTACGTCACCTACCA
Organism: Polyodon spathula; assembly: GCF_017654505.1. NCBI lineage: Eukaryota > Metazoa > Chordata > Actinopteri > Acipenseriformes > Polyodontidae > Polyodon > Polyodon spathula. The sequence goes on along the minus strand of NC_054540.1, from coordinate 32,206,355 downwards.
GCCCTGCTGCTGCCTTCTCTCGTGAACGCTACAATATCTTTCCTTCAGCATTCTGTTCTGCAGATAGAATACTGATTAATATGTTTCCTTCGGTATTCTGTTCTGCAGACAGAGTTATATGTATTTACAGCCATGACGGGCGATGGATGACAGACATGCTTGTTTTTTAATGTGTTTGTAAGTTCAGAGAATGCTAGTAAGGAGTATGCTGAAACACATATTTACAGAATAATTACCTTTAAGAAATGTGAAGTTGTTCTGTATTAATTAAATGGAATAAAACGTTAATATTTTGATCTGTGTAATTCCCTCAGACATATACAGTACTGTGCAAAAGTTTTAGACAGATGTGAAAAAATTCTGTAAAGTAAGAATGCTTTCAAAAATAGACATGTTAATAGTTTACATTTATCAATTAACTAAATGCAAAGTGAGTGAACAGAAAAAAAATCTAAATCAAATCCATATTTGGTGTGACCACCCTTTGCCTTCAAAACCGCATCAATTCTTCTAGGTACACTTGCACAAAGTCAGGGATTTTGTAGGCATATAGTCAGGTGTATGATTAAACAATTATACCAAACAGGTGCTAATGATCATCAATTCAATATGTAGGTTGAAACACAATCATTAACAGAAACAGAAACAGCTGTGTAGGAGGAATAAAACTGGGTGAGGAACAGCCAAACTCAGCTAACAAAGACAGTTTACTGTCAAAAGTCATACACCATGGCAAGACTTAGCACAGCAACAAGACACAAGGTAGTTATACTGTATCAGCAAGGTCTCTCCCAGGCAGAAATTTCAAGGCAGACAGGGGTTTCCAGATGTGCTGTCCAAGCTCTTTTGAAGAAGCACAAACAAACGGGCAACTTTGAGGACCGTAGACGCAGTGGTCGGCCAAGGAAACTTACTGCAGCAGATGAAAGACACATCATGCTTACTTCCCTTCGCAATCAGAAGATGTCCAGCAATGCCATCAGCTCAGAATTGGCAGAAAACAGTGGGACCCTGGTACACCCATCTGCTGTCCGGAGAAGTCTGGTCAGAAGTGGCCTTCATGGAAGACTTGCGGCCAAAAAGCCATACCTCCGACGTGGAAACAAGGCCAAGCGACTCAACTATGTACGAAAACACAGGAACTGGGGTGCAGAAAAATGGTGCAGGTGCTCTGGACTGATGAGTCAAAATTTGAAATATTTGGCTGTAGCAGAAGGCAGTTTGTTCGCCGAAGGGCTGGAGAGCGGTACACGAATGAGTGTCTGCAGGCAACAGTGAAGCATGGTGGAGGTTCCTTGCAAGTTTGGGGCTGCATTTCTGCAAATGGAGTTGCGGATTTGGTCAGAATTAATGGTCTCCTCAATGCTGAGAAGTACAGGCAGATACTTATCCATCATGCAATACCATCAGGGAAGCATCTGATTGGCCCCAAATTAATTCTGCAGCATGACAACGACCCCAAACATACAGCGAAAGTCATTAAGAACTATCTTCAGTGTAAAGAAGAACAAGGAGTCCTGGAAGTGATGGTATTGCCCCCACAGAGCACTGATCTCAACATCATCGAGTCTGTCTGGGATTACATGAAGAGAGAGAAGCAACTGGGGCTGCCTAAATCTACAGAAGAACTGTGGTTAGTTCTCCAAGATGTTTGGGCCAACCTACCTGCCAAGTTCCTTCAAAAACTGTGTGCAAGTGTACCTAGAAGTTTTAAAGGCAAAGGGTGGTCACACCAAATATTGATTTGATGTAGATTTTTCTTCTGTTCACTCGCTTTGCATTTTGTTAATTGATAAATATAAACTATTAACATGTCTATTTTTGAAAGCATTCTTACTTTACAGCATTTTTTCACACCTGCCTAAAACTTTTGCACAGTACTGTAGGTCTTAAAGGCAATTGCTTGTAAAATACGAGTACCAGCACACGTCTACTTCTACCATGGGGGACCACAATAAACGTCTCTGAAGAGACCCGGAATTACTGAGCGGTTTGGGATCTCATTCCCTAGCACAGTATAATCAGTTCAGTATTGAGTTGCGTGCCATCTCTTTCAATCTGTGCACTGCAGGCCATTGCCAGTCTCGTTTCTCATCTCTAGATATACCAAAGTGAAGTAACACGCCTCCTCCTCGGGGCTCGCGTTGTTCACAGGATTGCAGCCAGGTACTTGCTGGCAGTGTTTTACAGCAGAATCCAATTTTCCTCTGCAGTAAATTGGTCAAGAAACATGATGTTAACCCTATACATAAATATACAGATATACAAATACCTGACTCTTACCCGTTGGGTACCTCCATAAGGACTTGCTGGATCAGCGTTCTTCATGCAGTCTAGAGGCAGTGACTGAGCATCAAACACGTGCAGGGGTTAGAGACTAGCATAATCTGTCTGACTGGTAAAGACGCATCCTTTATTTTCTCAGCCTCATTACAATTTAGTATAAGCACTTTGCTTGCACCTTGCAAAGGAAAACTCAAAACTCATGCCCAAGAACCCTTCACACTAATTTCTGTTGATAAAGATCTGGGTGCCTGGCAATCATTCTGCTTCCTGACTCTACACAGAGTATTACAAAAAGTAATTTCTCTGCAGGCATCTGGAGCTGGGGTTTGAGCTGTGCTGTTACTGAGCTCCGTGTTCTAGCTAACAGGTTTTGCCAGCCAAACAGAGAAGTGCAGACATGGCTGGAGCCATGCACCTCAGCCCTGCAAGAGAGAGAGCTCCCACAGGTGCGACTTACATAAATACATTACGTGAACAGAGACGCAATAGAGCTTGTTTTGCAGATTTTTTCCCCTTCTAAACAGCAGTCATGAGAAGTCAACACATGTATGGTTTCCATTATGCATGACGTGTTATCTGTAGCGGATGCGTTTGTTTTGTAAGGGTGGTCGTGTTTTTTAATGCTATCGCTGGTGTTTCTGCAAAGCTACTGTGGGCTCCTGCAGTGTGGTTATGCATGCGGAACTTATGATAATCAGTTGACTGTAGCGGGGATTAACAGTCATTCGAAGCAAATAGCATTTTACATAAAATGTACAAGTCTGTAGCCTGCAGGGAAACAGTCCCTGGCACCAATGGGAAATAAGGGATGAGTTGGTTTGCTGTGTTGAGTCTGTATGAGTTCTGTAGGTTCTGAAGGTACAGTACAGGGGGGAGCAAGGAGACTGGACAATACGCAATCAGGGGCTAACCTAATGTTCGGTACCCCCTACTTTCAGAAACGATTGCCTATCATTGCAACGCATTCATTTCCATCGCTCTCTTCAGTATGTTGGTTTAGTTGAGTTGGTTCTTCGCATTGTAATCTGCACTCAAATAAAATGCTATTCACTGTTAACACTTTCAGTACTGGGCTTGCCTTTTCACTCCAAAGTATCTGATTACATAGTGTGACTCCCCTAACCCTAACTCTAACCCTAACTCCTGCTGCTTTCCATTAATTACCAGTATCTTGGTATCTCTAAACCTGCAAAAATAATCTTCAAGTGTATCCCAAATGTTATTCTTTTACTACTGAATGCCCAGGTAGGATATGTGTGCTTCATTCTACCCCCACAATGGGTTTCTGCAATGGCTTAGAGCTTCAATAACATAGATTCTACCCACATGCACTAGCAACGGATTGGAATTTTACCAGAGAAATAGGCTGTGCTGTAAAGTGCAAAGACATCATTATTTTACTAACCATAAAAGTACTGAATATGATTTTAAAACAGAACCCTCAGGAGAGAGTGGGCAGGAACACGGAGAACTCTCACCCCACTCTGCTGAGACCTGACACACACTTAACCTCAGCACAGCGAACGGGTTGTATTTGGAATTGATTGAGCGTTCTAGTGTTCCTTGTTGTGATCACAGTGCTCCCTCTCTGTCTGACCTGCACAGCAAGAAAAAAAACAAGAGCTCTTGAGGGCAATGCATTATAAAACTGAAAGGGCTCTTGTTGGGAAACACTGAAGCTACTGCAGCAAGGAAATGAAACCAGCCGAAACGTGTTTAATAAAATGCCCTGATTTCAGTCACACAGAGAGTACTCATTTACAGACAATGCAGCATGACTGTTAGAATCCCTCTCCCCTCACTCTGTAAGCAGACCCCCCAAGGTGTTGTCAAGACTCCTCAGGCTGCATTTACATATCCTCCGCTTTAAAGCCCTCGTTTAAATGATGAAATCGATTGACAGGGCTCATTTTAACAGAGAACGGCATGTGTGGCACAAAAGATAACAAAACAAAATCATTAAGAACATGGTGCCGATGACAGGACATCTATCAAATCCTACTTGTTATGAAAAGCTTGCCCACAGTTCCCCTCCCAGCTTCCACGTACAAGATACCTGGGCAGGACCTACAGCACAGGAAGTGATGAGGTAGCAGGAAAGAAGTTTTCATCTTTTGGAATGAAGCCAAGAGACCTTCAGCAAAAGCGCCCTTCAAAATATTTGTCATTAATATTAAACAAAATCATAAATACCATAGTGTAGGGAAACTACTGTAGGGCCAGGACTAGTTGCAAATAACCATATGTAGGAGTTAGGGTTAGGGGAGTTAGGCTTTTCCATTTCACTTGTGCATGTGGGTGCAGCAATAGGTATAATGTGCAATAGAATCTTGAAGAGTTTTTAGAAATGCGTGTGTCTCTGCTGTAAATTGGTAGGGTAATTATTTACATGTTTTATTGATTAAGTAAAAGTGTGGAATGTGCCCAGACGGTGATTATATGATGATTAATTATTAATCACCTGGTCACATGGTATAAAATGATAAAGGAAATGTTTGTTTAGAGGGAGATGGTTCAATGAAGGCACATGCCTGAACAATGGGACAAAGAAAAAGTAAGAGAAATAGAAATAATATTGAAGATCACTTAAGCTTGGGTGTTGTTTTGTTTTGTAGTGTTTACTTTGTTTAAACCTTTATTTTGTTTGATATATAGTAAAAGTGCACAAACAAGTGCTGAAGTGCAGTTTCTGAGTCTGGGTACTATTTCAAGAGGGCAGACCAACCTTGAAGACTTTATCACAGAAGCTAAAGCATTCAGTCACTGTGGCTCTGGGGAAGGGCTGGTGTGGAGAACTGGAACTCTCTGTCAAGTCGTATAGCTCTGACACATAGTGGTAGGAATGGAGCCACGTTACCCAGCTCACAGGGAACTGTGCAAGAGGAGCATCCTGTGTGCAGCCATGCGGAGGCAGCTGCTTGGTTTTGAGACCCCCTGTTGAAAATGGTTGGGTGTTATGGGTGAAATCCAGCTCAGAATTGAATGCAATGAGATTAATCAACTTGCAATTTCTCAGAGACTTTTTTTGAATTTTGAAACTGCTGACAGATGGGGATCCTCTGTGGAGACCATGGGGTCCACTGGCAGCATAAAGACTGGCCCAGGTATGATAGCATTGATGCCCACCCTCCTCTGCCTCTTAATCCCCTCATCTCTACCTGATCCCTACTCTGATTGTGAGTAGTTTTCCTCTCTTCAGATCTCAGACTTGCGTTTATCTGGTCTATGTGTTAATGTACTCCCTACCCTATGGGGAGGGAGAAAGGGGTGCGATAGTGAGGTTAGTGAGGAGGAAAGGAAGAGAGATGAAAAAGGAAAGGGAAGAATGAGAGCGATAAGAGAAACAGGATAAGGCAGAGGAGAGATGAAGGGCAAATGAAGGGATAAAAGAGCAAAAGAAGGAATAAAGTGAGAGAGAAAAGGGTTGATAGAAAAGGAGGATGGACAGGGTAATGTAGGCTTCAAGGTCAGGCACAAGCCAGGATGCATCCTTCTCATGCAAGCCATGTGAGTTACTGTTGCTGTAGGGAATTTATTAAATAAAAACCAAACGAGATTAGGATCTTAATATTCTTAATAATCATGCGCTCACTGCAGCCTGTGAAGTGTCGGAGTCGTTAATGTTTCACAATCAGATGATGCAATGGGGATCATTAAGAGCCACTCTGGTTCCTGGATGAGCCTGCGAGCGGGGCTGTGAGCCGGGTTGGGTGTGGGGCTTGGAACGGGTCTGTGACAGTGAGGGCTGTGAGCAGGGCTGTGACAGTGAGGGCTGTGAGCAGGGCTGTGAGCTGAGCTGTGACAGTAAGGGCTGTGAGCTGTGCTGTGACAGTAAGGGCTGTAAGCGGGACTGTGACAGCGAGGGCTGTGAGCGTCGCTATGAGCGGGGCTGTGACAGTGGGGGCTGTGAGTGGGGCTGTGACAGCGAGGGCTGTGTGCGGGGCTGTGACAGAGAGGTCTGTGACCGGGACTGTGACAGCGAGGACTGTGTGCGGGGCTGTGACAGAGAGGGCTGTGAGCGGGGCTGTACAGTGAGGGCTGTGAAGCGGGGCTGTGACAGAGAGGGCTGTGAGCAGGGCTGTGACAGAGAGGGCTGTGAGCAGGGCTGTGACAGTGATGGCTGTCCAGGGATTCTGTCACTGAGACCCTGCCTCATCTGCTGTGAGTGAGCAGCAGATGAGGCAGGGTCTCAGTGACAGAATGTGAGTGAGCAGCAGATGAGAGGTGGAGTCTTAGTGGTAGAATGAGAGTGAACAGCAGGTGACAGCTGTCTGTATACGCACAGTATGTCTGTCCTACACACTCCCCCACCACGAGTCCATGCAGAATGACCTGGGCAGGGCACTTGCACTCTGTTTCACTGAATATCTTGATATCCCCGGCCCTGCTGCCTTAATAGATGATAACTAGAGTTAGCAGGATGGTGCACAATGATCTTTGCCATGTATTTGAAGATGGTCTGCATTTCATTCTTTGTCCAACACCTGTTGTGCACAGTGTGCCTTCTGTAGTATAATATAATTCTGCAGCCTGCGTCTGTCTTCTTCTGTTACGTGTGTGGAATTATATTGCAGTGGGTTTGCTATTGTTCTCTGATTCTGTTTCATTTTCATTGTGTATGTACTGAACTTTTTGGCTGATCTCTATACTTGGATTGATATCACTCTCAGGGTTGCAATCTTGCATACTTGTTAACCCTTTATTTGTGATATTATGTATTATTACATCTATCAAACACCACACCCGAATCCTTTAGATATACTATTGCATATCCACAACCTTGTAAATGGCTTTCTTGCATAAAAACGGTTTTGCAAAAAAACAACATAAATCAATCAATGTTTAATGATCAAACCCACAGCTTCACAGTGACATCAGCCTCAAAATGTCTTCTCTATGTGATGAGAAGATCCTGTATACTCTTTCACGCCACCCTGGGAAGCACACTGGCCAAGAAGAAAAGCATCACAAATGAACAGTGATTCCTTATTGTACCATAACAGCATTCCAACAGGATTAATACCTAAATCTTGATCTGAGGAAAATCATCACAGTTAAGCCAGGGCTTTTGTTTCAAAATGCTCCTCCTTCACATTAGCACAACAGCATTCTAAAAAGCCCTTAGTGGTTACTTTCCCTGCTCTACAGATCTGATGGCAGTGCTCTCGCATTTACTTCGATGGAAGTGATGCAGGTAACCGAACCCACATGAGCTCACAGAGTTGGTTATGAGCACCTTAGAGCTTTAGTTTGAGGCTCAGGTGGCACATAGAAACTGTTGAAAAACTAAAATATCAACAGAAAATAATAAGACACACCAATGTGAATGAGGTTGTGCTAATATGAGATAATATTTTTTTCCCTGGTACTTCTTGCTATCGCTTTCATCAATAATTATAATAATGATAAATAAGAAGACATTTCTTAAAATAGCTTAATATCAGCTCACCCCACAGCGATGACGATGACTAATTAAATGCTGCAGTCAGAATGCGTTTTGCAGCTAATAAAATATTCATTAAAAAGATTGGTTTATCACAAGTTCCAATCAGTGCACATCGAGAGGCATTAATTAGTCCTAATTAAGATGCATTTGATCAGTTTGGGGTGAACATGGAAGGGACAGTACATTCAAGTGCTGTAACCACAGGAACCCTCTGGTAAAGCAGCTGATTAGCACCATGTTGTTAGTACACCATGGGGCAGGCTTGAGTGAAAGGTACCAGGTCGGGAATTCTGGACCAGCAACAAAAGTGCACTTGTGTAGTTTTGTCAACAATAAAATAGGTTATATTATGGGGATAGGTAGCCGTTCACTTTAAATCTGCCTTGAGTGAAATTAAATTCATGGTCTTGACCCTTCGTGAACAGCTGAATACTGAAATCACCATTAAAACAATTAGCATCCAGTCCAGAGACTAAACTGCTCCCTCACCCCATCACCCCTTAAGAGAAAGGGTGCTCCTTCCAGTCCAGTGCAGGCTAGAGGCATGGAGACTGAATTGCTCCCTCCCTCACCCACTAAGAGAAAGGTGCTCCCTCCAGGGCAAAATCATATTTGATAATTGACGATCTCTCTTTGTAGATGGTCAGAGTTTTTAGGATATGTCACTGTCGTTATGACTTCCCACGATTAACTATTTTATGGTGGGACAATGCAAACCTGTTTATAGAAAATTCATAAACAGTGTTGAATTTCAATATATGTACATACATACATACAAACATACAGTACATGCAGTGGCACCAAAAATATGAAGATTCCAATGTCCATAGTTTCACATTGTACATTTAGGTTCAACTATGTAAAAAGACATAATTTCCCAGTAAAGCTAATTAACTTTAATTCCTAGAACAAACCTCCAACCAATATTTAAAAAAAGGTGACAAGTAATAAATACTAATTTACACAGGGCTTGCAGCAGCTGAGAATGATTCCAGCAGCTTGTGCATAGCTTGAAGGATCACTCAGTCAACACTAATTCATTTTTATAAGCACTCTTGTGGCCTTTAACACCTGATTAGGTTTCTCACTTATAATAACTGAACCAGCATCATCTTCTCCCAGCCATGTGAAGGACGCAGTCAATTACTTCTTTAATTAATCTTCTTCAGTGTAGGTCACATGTTTTAATAATTACAGCAGCAATGAAATGAAACAATAGTAAAATTAGACCAACATGTTGACAAGCAGTCTGTGTCTATCTCACTGAAACTTCCCTCCTCCAGCTTCACAGAATCCAAGCTCTGTTGTTTTTATGGTGACAAGGCCTTAATCGCCTGCTAGGAAGCAGTTGATAGACTTCAGCTTTCTTTTTACTATGACAGGAATCCAAAATAGGCACTTACACTCAGCTATGGCCAACATTTGCATCACCTAGAATTTTAGGATAGAGACATAATAAAACAAGAAAATAATATATTAGGGGTGGGCATCGATATCAAAATTGTATATCAATATCGGGCACGTATTTTGATATTGATATCGATAATATCGAAGTCTTCCATGACATAGAAAAATACAATATGAAACATATAGACGTTAACAGATATTTACATAAGAAAAGCAATAATTTACTTTAACTTAGTGGTGCTTTGCTTCACAATATCCATGGTATTGTTATATTGTTTTACTATTGCATGTCATCATTAGCCACCTCAAAACTGAAATATTCAATTTCACTGCGCAGGCTAGCCAGTCCGGAAGTAATTTAATCTTCACTTCTGCCCAACGCATTTAAAAGTATTAAGCACGGTGAATGCTGCATTATTTTGAGATGTGTTTTGATGTTTCAAAAGTACATCTCATGTCTAATACCGAAAGTTCACATTTTAAAAATACATTAATAACAGTGTAAGTAATCGCATGGAAAAATGCAATGAACCACACTGCCGCATGCACATATCTCACAATAATCCCAATAGTGCTTAATGCAGCATGCAAATAGCGTTCAGTACCTTGCGAGCACGTTCTGGATGAAGAAAAAAAGATATATACATATAACAAATTATTTAAGACGATTTTCCTGTTTATTGTGGGGGTTTTTTTGTGCTAAGTTTGTTTTTAGGTGTGTGTCCCTTTAAAAAAGGTGGTCCTGTTTTTTAATTAGTTGATGCATACACTTTTTGAAAACGGTATAGCCATTTGTGCCAAAACTATCCAGCCATTAATTTGTCAATGCGTTTGTCAATTCATGAATTGGTCCATTTGTCCAGCAATTTGTCCATAAATTTGTCAATTCATACAGTAATTCATAAACTTATTTGTTAATTTATCTAATAATTAATTAATCTGTCAATTCATTAATATGAAAGGCTAATTTCTAATCAACCAAACGAACTTCCCTGCAAACTTCCCAACAAACAGACAAACTTCCAACTGTCAGCCTCGCACTGTGCCGAAAACACTTCTTTCTAGCCAATGGGAGTACACACTAATATTTTAACCAAAGAAAATCCAGTCAAAATCCAATGAAAAACTGCTTCTGCCAATGATATTGCAGTTTATTAGAAAGGGCGTTTCAGAAGATATTCTATTTAACAAGATACTCGACTCCGCTGACTTTCATTGGAGACTTCCGTCTCACTGCGTGCAAAGCATTGAGGCAAAGGTCTACCGGAAGCCATAATAGTAGCACAGTATTTCATGTTAGATTTTGAAATGTCACATTTTTCCATTTTTGTCAGTTTTTCTTTAAGTACATGGAAAATTACAAAGCGGTATGTAATTCAATGTGTTACTGTAACATTATTCAGCAGGTTTCATTCGACTTTATGATGCAAAATTAGTTCTTTCTATAGGGTGATGCAAAACCATTGGCTACAGCTGTAGCTTTACTGGGAACTTCGTTTTTAACAATTGCACCCTGCTGAACTATCTAGAATGTTTATCTAGAATATGTCTAGAGTGACTCTACAATGTATAAGTGTGTGTGGGTCAGCAGTGTCCTGCCTCCTATGGAAACCCCCAGCATCACAGCATTAATCGTCCCTCAGTAAAGACAGAGAGAGACCCCCAGGATCTCACCACTAATCTTCCTTCAGTAAAGACAGAGAGAGATCCCCAGGATCTCAGCACTAATCTTCCCTCAGTAAAGACAGAGAGACCACCAGGATCTCAGCACTAATCTTCCCTCAGTAAAGACAGAGAGAGACCCCCAGGATCTCAGCACTAATCTTCCCTCAGTAAAGACAGAGAGAGACCCCCAGGATCTCAGCACTAATCTTCCCTCAGTAAAGACAGAGAGAGACCCCCAGGATCTCAGCACTAATCTTCCCTCAGTAAAGACAGAGATAGACCCCCAGGATCTCAGCACTAATCTTCCCTCAGTAAAGACAGAGAGAGACCCCCAGGATCTCCGCGCTAATCTTCCCTCAGTAAAGACAGAGAGAGACCCCCAGGATCTCGGCACTAATCTTCCCTCAGTAAAGACAGAGAGAGACCCCTAGGATCTCAGCACTAATCTTCCCTCAGTAAAGACAGAGAGAGACCCCCAGGATCTCAGCACTAATCTTCCCTCAGTAAAGACAGAGAGAGACCCCCAGGATCTCAGGACTCAGCGTTCAGCCCCCAGAAGAAGTTGAAGGTTCAGCTTCACATGCCGTTTTCTCCTTTCCGCAGCGACTCCACGCCGGCGAGCTGTGCCTCGGGGGAGGCCGGGGAGACTGCGGGCGGAGGAGGAGGAGGGCAGGAGGAGGATGAGGAGGAGGCAGGCACCATGCCCAGCGGAGTGGAGGGGGGAGTGGGCTGTCGGGGGGGTGTGAAAGCCAGCCTCCATCACACTGCCTCGCCCATGAGGGTGCAGAGGAACAAGGGGGCCAGCGCCTGCTCACACTCCTCCACGTCCGACTATGAGCTCTCGCTTGACCTCAAAAACAAACAGGTAGGGGACAGAGGCAGCTCCGGGGGGCTCCGAACCTCCTGGGTAGCCCTCAGTAGGGACAGGGCAGAGAGGGACTGTCAGGACTGGGAGCAGGAGGATTTCAATATGCTTCCTGTGATTCAGTGTTTCACATTCCATTTATTCCTCAGAGCCCCAATGAGGGCTGCGGGATCCCGTTTTGTTTTTTGTAATGGCTTATTGGAGTGACTGTGCTTACTGCAGGGCTAGTTCACATGTTCCCTTTGCTTCAGTGTGTCTGTTTGATTCCTGGGCAGATCCCTGTCCTCGTTGTTTGTAAAGTGCTTTGGTGTTCTGCTTTCGTGTAAAGTTTTAATTTAATGTATGTATTTATTTTTGTAATGTACATTTTGGTGTAATAAATTAGGCTGTTGTCTGCAAAACAGATCCATCAGACCGCTGTCTTCATTATTTCATAAAAGCAGAGAAATCCATCTCATACCTGGCACAATGTTTCATTGGATCTTATAGGCCTCTCCTATCTCTAAATTCAGAGTGTTTAGTTGGAGGCTGTAGCCAAGTTGAGATCCGGAAAGCTGGGTAGGTGGTGGAATGGTTTCTGGGGAGAGTTTGTTGAGACTGGTTAATGTTGGTTTATAAAATTTATGTGCAGTGCTGAGAAAAAGTTTGTGAACCCTTAATGATAATTATGGAAATTCCATAGTTTTACCATGATAGCCTTCTTAAATCAAAACCAGTCTTTTCTTAAATATACAATAGGGTTTATATTAACCAAATCCATGTCTTTTGAAACAAAATGATGTATGAATTAGACAAACAATGAGTAATTAAGATTCAGGGTATGTGAAAAAGTAAGTTAACTTCTGGTTTTATCAGCTCTTAGGAGGATAATTAGAATCAGGTGTTTAAATAATTAGGTAGATCTTCAGGGGTGAGTTTAGGAGGCCCCATCCTATATAAAGATCAGAAATTTTGTGAGTTTGGTCTTCCCCATACAGGTGTGTGGAAACAAAGAAATCTCTGAGGACCTCAGAAAAAACAGTTATTGATGCTCATCAGTCTAGAAAGTGTTACAAAACCATTTCTAAGGATTTGGGGCTCAACCAGTCTACTGTCAGACAGATAGCCTACAAAAGGAAGGATAGCCAGTAGGAAACCACTGCTCTCTAAAAAGAACATTAGCACCATTCTGAAGTTTGCCAAAGAGCACATAGATGATCCACAAGACTTCTAGAACAATGTTCTCTGGACAGACAAGTCAAAGGTGGAACTTTTTGACCTCAGTGAGAAACATTATGTTTGGCGAAAACTAAACACTGCGTTCGAACAGAAGAACCTCATCCTAACCGTCAAGCATGGTGGTGGGAGTGTGATGGTTTTGGGCGGCTTTGCTGCCTCAGGACCTGGATGGCTTGCTATCATTAACACAACCATGAATTCTGCATTGTATCACAAGATTCTAGACATACAATCAGATCTACAAAAGAATGGCTGCAGAAGAAGAAATTCTGTGTTTTTGAATGGCCTAGTCAAAATCCAGACCTAAACGCCATTGAAATGTTGTGGCAGGACCTGAAGCGAGCTGTCCATGCAAGGAAGTCCTCAAATGTCACCGAGTTGAAGCAGTTCTATAAGGGGGAATGGGCCAAAATTCCTCAAAACCGATGTAAAAGACTGACCAACATTTACAGGAATCGCTTAGTTGAAGTCCTTACTGCTCAAGGGGGTGCTACCAGTTACTGAATCTAAAGGTTCACATACTTTTTCACACATGGATATTGAAAGTTGAATCATTTGAGAATGAATAAATGTTGAAAAAGTATCATGTTTTTGTGCCATTTGTTTAATCAGGTTATGTTTATCTATTATTAGGATTTAGATTAAGGTCTAATAACATTTTAGGTTTGAAATATGTGAAATATGTGAAAATCCTGGGGTTCACAAACTTTTTCTCGGCACTGTATATGATTTGAATCCCTCAGTGCAGGAGCTTGACAAGTCCCACTGTTTCTGAAACTGAAAAAGATATGTGAAACAGTTTCTAAGTCTTTGTAAATTAGTCTTTTGTTTTTCATACTTACTGTACAGGCTAGCCTTTAAACATTTAAACTAGACTTCTCTGAAACAACATGTATTTTGGATTGCTGAGTTGTCCCCTGTGGTGCTTCCCATCCCCTGTAATAAATACTTCTCTCAGGCTCCTCAAAGGGACATGGTAATGATTTGGATAACTGTTAACTGCCTGAAATGAATACATTTTATATAGCATGTCTAGCAGATCATAGAACGATCCAGAGATTGCGTTTGACTTCGTTCACAATCAAACTTTATCAAGGTATTGTAAAAAGGATGTCTGAAAAGCTTTTGGTACAGCATCTGAAAGCTCTTTAACTCTGTATCTTAGACCACTGAACTGATACACTTTTTATGGGTCAGACCCGCAAATTCACATTAAAAACTGCAGACAGTCATCGTACAACCTGTAGTGTTTCCAGGTGTAGTGTTTTCATTGAGCTGTCGGGCTGCACTCTGACGCTGTGGTACTGAGAGGCTGCGAGGCACTGTGCGCTGTGCTGGGACTGTAGTGTTTCCAGGTGTAGTGGTTTCATTGAGCTGTCAGGCTGTGCTCTGACGCTGTGGTACTGTGAGGCACTGCGCTGTGCTGAGACTGTAGTGTTTCCAGGTCTAAGACACATCTGTCACCCTGTGCTGAGAAATCAGATCAACGTTATCGACAGAGACAATTTTCCACAAGTGGTAATTGTTTTATTTATATAAAAGCAGCCTGTAGCACTCTAACACATTAACAAAACCTATTTCAATTTGAAAGCAATTTTGCATATAGATTGTTTCATTGGCCTAAATGTTTCATTCTGAGCTGCCTTTAATTTAACAGAATGGTAGATAAACCAAGTTGAATTAATAAAACATATAGATGGACTTTGGTAAACTCTCTACAGAACAAAAGATTTTGTTATATTGTTCTAGATGTGTTTCTCGGGAACAAGCAATAAATACACAGTGGTGCCTGTAAGTATTGACACACCTACTAGCTATGCACTTAGCTGTTTTTAAGTACTTTAATGAAAATATAATTTAGTCAAAAATTAACAATAATACATTTAATAAAGAAACTAGCGATACTAACACCCTTTGAGTGTATTGTTTTTATTATAGATTGCTCAGGATCTTTTAGCCAATCAGAGCGCACGTTTTGCCTTCTGTATTTCACAAGAGAAACCCTATGATGACATCAGCCGTGCGTTTTTACCGTGCTGTATTCTCCATGTCAGCACAGCTGACCAGGTCCTGTGCTTTATAAAATCATACCCGAGGCATCTCCCAGAATTCCATTCAACCGCAGAGTCCGTTCAAAATGGTGACATTACAATGAGCCTGTAGTGACTTTGGTATACAATTTATTTATATATAAATTAGTCTCAAGGTGCACTGTTCAAGAACAGCCAAATGTTAGTAATTGAGACATACCATAATAGAGCTGTGATATCATGTTGAACTCGGATTCCCTTGAAAACAACTGACATCCACACAACGTGTCAGAAATACAAAAGAATCATTTATTTAAGGGAAAAAGGGGTGCACAACTAATCTAATATTACAGAAAGGAAAGTCTATTGGTTAGAGATATGCGTGAATAGTAATATGCAGTTCACTGATTCCATAGTCAAACGATTACAACAACCATAACATTGTTAGTGTACATGGTTAATATACTAATATTGAATATGTCTTATCACACAAAGTGTATACTTTGCATTAGTATTTTCAATACCCGTTTCTCATTGTAATCGATCATGTAAATATGCACGAGAATTAATTCAACTTCCCATTCAAAACGGAATCCAACATTCCAGTACCTAATTTAGCTTTACCATGTTAATTTAGTTTAGACATGATGTACAAAACTAATAATATGTTATCAACCTCAGTTGATTATATATTCAAATTGACTCAAATGGGGCAATTATGAAATTCTCTGCATTTACAAGGCAACTCCTTTTGAGTTGCACATTTCAAACAAACATAATACATTTCTTACACACTCTAAAACAGGAAGTTATATTCTATTTCTAGAACAGTTTCCACTTAACTTGATAGCATTTGCTTCAGTTACTTTCTCGAGTCATAAAGTATTTAATACTAGACATGTTGAATACTTATCGATTTCCATATACAGAAGTCAATCTGTGTCGATGAATACTGCAGCTCTCCAGATCCACAGTTCCAATGTAGATGGTACTTTGCTGTACGCATTGTATTGCGTAGACTCGCAATAACCAATCATTCCTTTTCAAATGAAGATCAGCTTGTTGATCTCCAAGGCTTGCAACATTATCTTTGTTGTTGACAGTTTTCCCACTGGGAATAGTTCCGTTGATCAGACGTAACTCAGTTCAGCTAATGCATTGCAATTGAAAAGTTATATAGTTTGTAAAAGTGTTCTTGTGGCAATTCTTCTGTACGGCTTTGCTTCAGTTCGTTTTGTGCAGATACATGGAAACAAAGACCCGCTTTCCAATTAATGCAGTATCCCGTCACTGATCCAGTCTCTCGTAGGACAGACGGCCCGGCCCTTCCTTGGATGATTCTAGTCATTATTCAGAACATTGGTTCTTCCTTGCCTTCTGTGAATTCAAGCATATATGCTCCCATGACTTTGTTCAGAGCAGTGAAGTATCCATTTCATCCCTCCGAACTTCAGGACAACTCTAGCGGGAGGACACTACTTGTGCGCACTTCCTTTGTGGTCAGCACGCATGTCTGGGCAACAGCAGAAGCTCTCCATGCAGCAGAAGCGCGCTCACACAGCAGAAGCTCTGGAAACCGCAGCTCGCATCTCAAAAGTCAGCGGGTTTTGCGATTCTCTCTTCAACCCTGTGAATGGCTAGTCCGGTTATTTTGGGCAGTGCCTGAGTCCACGTGAAGTGTCTTTCATTGGTTGTTCTCGTACCAATGTGCCCTCTTCTCCATTGGTCTGCTATTTACGACAAGGACTGTTTCTCTTCTTAGTGTCAAGGTACTCAGAATTATCTGGACGTTGCCCTCAGCAAAATACTACTGGCACCGAAATGGCTTATTCAATGATAAGTAGAGATAAAACTCTTGTCCAGCAGTTAGTTTATGACTCTTTCTAAAAACATTCTTTGTCAGTGGGGGAGTTGGAGACCAGAAACCAAGAAGACACAGAGAATGGTTTAAGACTCCCCTGTTATTTTCAAACACAGAATGATATGATGACCCCCCTTCTGACGCTACAAGCCGCATACCTCTGCCACCTTTTCCCTCTTTTCAATGAAATTGACAATGGACTAAATAAAGGTTGCTTATAATTAGAGAATAAATCTAGCTGGATTTGCAACTTGTGTGTCTGTAATAGTTATAGGACGGTAAACATCTGTGTGTGGATTATATCGATTGCTGAAACGGTCTCTGCTCTTGCTGATATTACCTCATACACAGATGTTCGTTGTCCTATAACCCTATATTTCACTTCAGCCTGGCCTCCTTTGGGTTTATCCTGGATCTTTGATGACTTGTCCCAGCATGCATGAGTCTGGGTTGATATCTTTGGCCCCTCTTCTCAGTAGATTAGTTCTGCTTGAATGCTGCCTTCTTTCAGCTTAAGCCTCTTCATCGCAACCTGCCTGCAATGAAGAGGAGCACGGCTTCATTGTGAGTTTGGTTTCTGAAAGGACAACAGCATGAAGCTGATACGAGCCACCCCTCTGCTTTAATTACACAGAGCAATCTCCTTTAGAGGCTTTTGTTCATGTGCAGATTAACTCCCTCAGTGAGGTCCTCACTCTCAAACAATCTGTAGAGATAAGATGCATTTCTTAATGGGGTTCCTGGATAGCAATGGGACGATAAGTGGTTTCTTGAGTCAATGTTGCTTGTGTTGGATTTGGGGTTGTTTGTACCGATCTTTCACAAAGAAAAAAACAGCCATTGAGTAGCGCAGATAAGACTGGTGTTTGACATGAAGATGTTGTGGCTTCACCGATATTGTTTTGTGAAGAAGGGCTCTTGAGATCTGAGGAACCTATAATCTACTCAGCTCCAGAAGTGTTCTGTTTCAAAATTATATTATTCAAGGGCTTTTTAAAGCTGTGCTAACGACGCCTGGCCAATCTCCTTCCTTCCTTCTTCTTAGTGTGAGCAACATTATTTCCTTTATTTCCATTATTAGGAACTGTCAACATGGAAAATAAGGCAGCTGCTACAGTATTGTCCCTGGAAGCATCAGGAATTCAGATACAATGCGTTAAAGAATATGCAGTTTTAGGGGGCTCCAGAGTGGCGGATCCAGTAAAGGCGCACCGCGTGGAGTGCAGGTTGCACCCCATAGCCTGGAGATCGCAGGTTCGACCTCTAGCTTCTACAAACATTCTGCTGTCCTCAGTCATTCCAGTCATTTTTATTCACAAGCTCATGAAAACCCTTTTGATTTAATGCCCTACATTTTTTAATCATCCTTATTTGAAGAGAGCACTAACATTCATAAAAGATTACAAGTAATTTTAATTTCTTTGCCCAATATGAAAAAAAAAACCCAACTCCAAAGCATGAATAATATGTCATTTTTTAAGTTATTCAAATTAGTACAAAAAAGAAATACCACAGTAATTTAAACAGCCTGATTCATGTATAATTGAACAAAGGGTAAATTTCTCAAACACTGGCAAACCGAATATGAAAGATCATTAGTGTTGTGAATGTCACTCTCGGTACAGGAACCCATTTGCGTTTTTTCTGTGGCTGAATTGCCCCGATCAGTATCTAACAAATCCCGGAATCAAACAGAGCAGAATAATTAATCAGTAAACAAGATTAGAAGCTTAACAGTACATTAGAATACAGTTGTGTCATTTACATCTAGCATTGCAAATCTCCATCGTACAATACTCCCTGACACAAAGAGAATCGCTAGAGAATAGTGACTGGAGGCAATGACTCATAGAGCAGTCCGGTCTGTATTGCTGGTCAGTTCCAAAGTGGGGTATTTTTGCTGTTATCAATGAAGATACTGAGTCCTGGCACCCTATAGAATGAACTGCTTCATAAAGACGAATGAAACCGGACGAATAGTGTTATCTTAACATACTGAATTACATAATGCATTGTAGTTTTCCATATACTTAATGAAAAACTGACAAAAATTAAAAAATGTGACATTTCAAAATCTAACATGAAATACTACTATTATGGCTTCTGGTAGACCTTTGCCATATCATTTTGTAGTTTTTTTGATTACACTGTATTAAATAAAAGATCTAAATTGTGTTCATGTAATTATTTTGTTTTTATTTTATGTCTCAATCCTTAAATTGTAGATAATGTAAAACCTTTGGCCAGAGCTGCGGCTAAGTGTAACAAAACTATTGAATAAGGACAGCAGAGAATAAGAATCCGGCATCAGGAAGCATTCAATTATCCGCAAATAAGGGAACTGTAACGGAATGCACACATGATCACAGAAGTAATCTGTTGTTGTAATGATTAATAATTGAAGCGCTATGACGACTAGTGTTTTCATCACACGGAAAATCAAAAAGGAGGAAAAGGCGCTGCTCTGAGCATGCCAGTGGATATGTAGTGCAGTGTCTTGATATTAGATGCTGGTACTATAGCTCAGTGGATATGTAGGTAATGCAGTGTCTGTGGTGTTAGATGTTGGTACTGTAGCTCACTGGGTATGTAGTGAAGTGTCTTGGTATTAGATGCTGGTACTATAGCTCACTGGGTATGTAGTGAAGTGTCTTGGTATTAGATGGTGGTACTATAGCTCACTGGGTATGTAGTGCAGTGTCTATGGTATTAGATGCTGGTACTATAGCTCAGTGGGTATGCAGTGCAGTGTCTATGGTATTAGATGCTGGTACTAGTGTCTTGGTATTTGATTCTGGTACTATAGTTCAGCGGGTAAGTAATGCAGTGTGGGAAGTATTAGATGCTGGTACTATAGTTCAGTGGGGGTGCACTGCCGTGTCTATGGTATTGCATCTCGTTTAGCTCAGTGATCTGACTATAGGGGTGGTAAGTACTGCTGAGGTCGGTGTTAATGAGGCAGACTTTCGTTATTGAACTGGTTATTGCAGCTAAGGGTTAAACTCGGATTATTCTTTAGTAATGTGCGACCCGGTATACACATTAGTTTAAACTAGTTTTCTGGATGTAAAAGTTTGGTTACGCATCTTTGCTCTAGTGAGTTATTAGGGATTTTTTAATCAAACTGGAAATTGCACTCTGTATATTCCCTATTATTGACATATTCTGCCTTGAGGAAATTCATTTGAGTCATGCTTTTGTAAAACGCCAGCCCTGGCCAGTGGAAAGCGCACTGTCAGATTCGATTTGAGAATTGAAGGTGCTTGAGAGGGATGTCATTGCAGTTCCCCTGTCTTAGCACCTGATAGATTTCTGAGCAGCCATAGAGGGAAGTGATCATAAAGAGAAGTGACAGCTCGTTAAGTGGATGTTTCTTTCTGTGTGACACAGTGGAGAGGCACTCGATAGCAACCTTGCTCCATGGGAAACTGGCATAATGCAGGCAAAGACACATGATTTCCTTTGAGGTGCATTGTGGGCTGATGCTGCTGCAGCCTCAGAGCCTCAGTGCCCTGTGGAGTGTCAGGAGAACACAGAACTTGCTGGAGTACATTGACAGATGCACGCCCAGTGGTGTAAACTTGTCTGTGCATTGAGGCAGTGCGGTGTGGTTGCTGAGTTCTGTATCCTGACCCCTGCTGGTGAGATGAGTTTACATGCTCTATAACTGATCCCATTGTCTGTATCCTGACCCTGCTGGTAAGAGAAGGTTACCCGCTGTATAACTTCTCCCAATGTCTATATCCTGACCCCTGCTGGTGAGACGAGGTTATAAGCGCAATAACTCCAGGGCAGCTGTTACACCAACAAACTGGCAACGTGTTTAAAGCCACAGATGAATAAACCACTATCAATGCTTAAGAGGCATCATTTTGTAAGACTAACTGAGGAGCAAAACCTGAAACACGGTGAGTCAAAGTGGCTGTAAAGAGACAGTGGAATAGCATGATTGAGAGTGTCAGTAGTCAAGGACATACTGCACAGTGATAACAAAAAGGCAACATTATCTGAGTCTGCCGGCAACAGATGTTACATTGTTAAGGTCATCGGTAGAAAAAAATATATTAAAAAATGATTAAACTGTGGACAATAGACATGCAAAACAAAGATTAATTTAAAGTACACTGCAATAATTCAAGTCCAAGTTTCTCCTTCTCATTTGGCGGCATTTAGAGAAAAAAGCTGAGTAACTGTCCCACTGCATTCACAATGAGCGCTGATTTGGCAGACTTTGTGTATATGTTTGTGTGAATGTCTTTGCTATTCTAATGCCTGCTTTCCTGCTATCCATCCTTCAACCTCCACAAAGCTGGGAAAATGACAAATTGAAAGTTTAGAGGCTTAATACTGAGCTAGCTTTCCTCATCTGTCTTCGTTCGATTGCTTTGGTGTGGGATAGATTCGGTGAGGAGAGAGGGCTGAACAACAGCCACCAGCAGTTTAAAAAGAGAATAGAAGATACACATTCCTGCATGGTTGAAATCAGACCCTGGTGTTGTTTACGATTCCCCTTGTTATAGTTGCATAGTTTGAAATATGCTTGTCTGTGTCGTGACGCTGCCTCCACTCTTGAAAGGGGTAATTGTGTTTCTCAAGGGCTCTTCTTGGTTAAATCAATAAAACTGAAAGATGAGCAGATCCCAGGTGCTGATGTTTTGAGCCATGAAGACACAGTGGAAACAGCCTTTACCTCTGGGGCTCAAATCCAGAACAAAGTGATTATCACAGCAGGCTCAGTATTGTGAAGAAAACATCTGCTGTCAGCTGCATAGAGTGCAGAGTGGCTGCTGGCCATGCACTGCATAATGATCACTGAGGTAGACAAACAGGCTTGCATATTTTTAGCATTTTGTGTCCAACAAAATTTGTGAACAGAATTAGACGTTGAAGGCACAAGCTTAAGCATTTGTTTGCTTGGCCTTGTTTATTATTAGTTATACCCTGGGCTGTATTTTTTTCACTGTAAAAATGTCACAGTCTAAAAAAAGATATTTCACGATTAAACATGATGTTTATTAAAGGAGAAAAAATACCCTTGTCAATAAAGCAAATTTTAACAGGGAACTATATATTACATGGCAATGGCTACATTTCACAGAAACCGTGAAAAAAATACAGTCTTACTTATACCTTATGATAAATTATTCTGTGTTGTCGAAGGTATAGACAAACAGAGTTAGGTTGAAGACTTGTATTGAAGCCATTTGTTTGTCTGTTTTCCTGCAGATCGAAATGCTAGAGCACAAGTACGGGGGCCACCTGATCTCGCGCCGGGCAGCCTGCACCATCCAAACAGCCTTCCGGCAGTACCAGCTGAGCAAGAACTTCGAGAAGATCCGCAACTCGCTGCTGGAGAGCCGTCTCCCACACCGCATCTCCCTGCGCAAGTTGCGGGTGCACAACACGGAGGGGTTCTCCGCTGAGAAGGCCCTGATGGAGGGCTACAACTTCATGGGCATCCCCCTGGTGCGCTCGCCCTCCCTCCCGACCACCATCAGCGGGGCTCTGACCGAGTTAGAGGACTCCTTCACCGAGCAGGTGCAGTCCCTGGCCAAGTCCATTGACGATGCCCTCAGCACCTGGAGTCTGAAGACCATGTGCTCCCTCCAGGACGTCGGCACCTACCAGTTCACAGAGACCTTCCGCACAGCCGCGGCGGGTCTAGAAGCGGGGGAGGCAGGGGTGCAGGAGAGCTCGGAGGTGGAGGCCCGGCCGGATACCCTGCCCCACAGCGGCAGCACCTTGATGATGGCTTTCAGGGATGTCACGGTCCAAATTGACAACCAGAACTTCTGCATGTCCTCCTCGCTCGTGGAGTCCACCTCCCTCTCCCTGAGCAACTGCCTCCAGCAGGACGGCCTACAGTCAAAGGACGCTGTGGAGGGGGAGACAGAGCTTAAAGAGGGCCCCCAGGACCCTGGGGAGGACCTGAATGAGTTCCCTGCCCCACCGCCCAGCGAGGAGGAGGAGGAGCCACTGCTGGCACTGCAGAAGGTCGAGAGCACAGAGCCAGTGGTGGAAGTAAAGAGGGCCGAGTCGGAGACAGCTGACAACAGCTCGGAGCAGACAAGCAGCAGCAGCACCTCCACCTCAGCCAAGTCTGCCTCCGAGGCGTCATCCAAGGAGGCCCTGCAGGCCATGATCCTCAGCCTGCCCCGCTACCACTGCGAGAACCCGTCCAGCTGCAAGTCCCCCACCCTGTCCACTGACGTGATGAGGAAACGACTGTACAGGATCGGCCTGAACCTCTTCAACGTGTGAGTACACTGGCTGCTAGACTGCACCACATGCAGGCATCATAGCCAGCAATCCTCCAGCACTTTAAACACCACACACACCGCACTCTGAAGCAAGTCAAGTGTTCTGAGAGGGATACAACAATTGTAGTAGTACAAACACAAGCACATGAAACTATTTAGTGGCAGGGATTGTTATTTTTTAAGTCGTTTCTTACCAGTTTTAATTGTTTTATTCCTCCGTGAAATCTACACTTGCTTTAACACAGGGCCCTTACTCATAACAGATTAATGCAGTAATAAACACATCCTCTGACAAGGCATTGACTGTAAGAGGGTTATCATGTTATCACTGGATGGGACAGAATGGGCAGGAATGTAAACCCACAGGTTCCAGTCCCCAGAGACCTGCTACAGGCTAAAGCTGGGACAGTGTGGAGAAGATGGGGAGGCGATGGTACATTCTACACTTTGAAACTGACAGATAGGCATTAAGGCAATGGTAACTGTGAATGTTTTGCATTCACTTTTTAAAAGGCAACTGCTTCAGTTTCCAATAAAATAATGCCCATATGATGCTAAGTGGTCATGACTTCCCGAGTGCAATTTCCACAAACCTGATTGGTGTTGTACAGTGTGTACATGTTTAGTGCTTAGACAGGCCATGTGTAACAATGTACTGAATTCTGCCATCCTGCTCAATAGACTGCCTATCAAATCCAATTGCCTACCTATCCATCTTCCTTGTGAACCCGCTCAGTGCGTTTGCCTCTTTCATCCATCTCGCCACTCTCCTGTCAGCTTGCTTACTCCTATCCTGTCAGAGCTCATACAGGTCCTGTAGTCAGTAACTCACCTTTAGAAAATGGGCTGTATGAATTCCACACCACTTGAAATCAAATACAGTTAATTCTCAGATTAAACCCATTTTTACATAGATGTAAAAATCACAGATGCAAAATCATAGATGCAAAAATAAGAGTCCTGTTATTACTGGTCCCTGCGTTTTTTCCATTACAGGTCTAGGATTTCATGGGTTGTTCCTCCTACACGATTATTTGTTTTAGATAACAGTTTGGTCAGGTTGTGCAGTTCATACTCAAAAGACACATTATAAAGACACATTGAGTCAATGCTGTGACTGGTTGCCTTGAGGTTAGCTGTGTTTCCGCCTGAATGCTGCACAGACAGTTTTAAACCCCACTGCAAACACTCTCCCTGCACGGAACACAAGACAGTCAACCATTTTAAGGTTCAAACTCTCAAGATAATGGAAAACCTGAGGCGAGCCCCAGAAAGCATCCTGGTTATTAGTTCCACCCTGTTGTTTCTTTTCACTGGGAACTATAAATAACAGTTTTAGGAAAGATTACTTACTGAGGGGGGCTTGATTTGAGTGAGTGAGTTGACTAAAAATCAATCTCCTAAGACTGGAAATTAAGAACTTAAGCCATTAAGGCAAGGATTTTCAGAAGTTGATAATGCCAGTGTTAATGAACAAATCAGTATGTAGGACTGAGTTTGACATTTTCAAGCAATCGTTATGCCTATTTCGTGATTAAATAATCATGCTAATGTGATTTCCAAATTTATGTTGATTTACAAAATAATTTTACTATCTTAATGAGCAGTGATTCTTGCGACTATTTATTTTGTTTGCGTGGTAATTTAAAAGGAAATCTTTGTTAATTGTCATAATTTATCAGGAGTTAATTTGTTTTTTGGTTTTAATTAACAAAAAAGTATATAACTCACCTTGAAACAGTATTTAAGTTCTTTGGTGTAAAAAAAAATTGGTGTTAAAAAACCTCCTTGTCCTCAGTCTTTTGGATGAGATAAGTGTCTCTGTAGCTGAGGTGTAGTTCACACACCCTAGTATCTGCACCTGCTAAATAAACAGATAGTAATAATTACTAAAAATTAAGTTTAGATTCCTCGACAAATCAAGTGGTGTGCTTCAATAGGACCCGTGTTTAGGATCTTCGTAGCGTGTTGAATC
The DNA here is from genome assembly GCF_017654505.1 of Polyodon spathula. Taxonomy (NCBI): domain Eukaryota; kingdom Metazoa; phylum Chordata; class Actinopteri; order Acipenseriformes; family Polyodontidae; genus Polyodon; species Polyodon spathula. The sequence continues at coordinate 32,181,342 of NC_054540.1, read as the reverse complement.
TTGCACGGTAGCTATACGTCGAATATTGGCCAAGATTGACGCATTTGAGGAAGGTGAGGAAGAAGAAGCGCCTCATCTTGAACTATTAGAGCCTCCTCAGAATATTCCTCCTCCTCAGATCATTGATGCTGTAAGTGTTTGGTAGCTACTTCTAATCATGTTCAGTTTATTTATCATGGGGGCAAGCAAAGAGTACCAGAGAAAATGCATTCAACATGATTAGAGGAATTCACTGAACAAGCATACACAAATTGTGTATTGGGTTAGGGAGTTCTATTGTCATTTTAAAAGCTTGATAAATATATATTGAAGTGTTACATACATGGTATACATTTTTAATAACTAACAACTACAAACACCAATGGCACTTGAAACATATTTATTTATAGCCTACAATCGTACATACAAAAATACATACAAAAGTAGATAAATTAATAAATTCCAACCAATACATAGATGGCTTACCCCCCACCCCTTTCAACAAATAAATGCATAAATAAAAATGTCAGATTAAAAATACAATTTTTTCCTGTCTACCTGCATGCAGCCCAGCGCGACGCAGAGGGACAGACACAGCCTGGGGACGAGAGGTGTCTGTTTTCCCTGTACACTTCCAGCATGTGATTGCAGCTGAGAACTAAGAATTTGCAGAATAGGAGCCAAGCTAGCTATAAACTCCCTAAGACAAGTGCCTATCTCTGACACCTACTGCACCAGAGTCTGGTGATTTAAACCATACGACTCTAGTGGTTGGTCAGGTTTTGCACAACAACCAACTTGTTGATCCCCTTGCTGATCCTTCATGCATCCAACATCTTGATGATGTAACCTTGCCCTTATATATATATATATATATATATATATATATATATACACACACATATATACACACACACCCACCCCTCGTTATATCGCCCCTCACTATACTGCGGATTTGGGTATATCACGGTCCTGGAGTTGGCTCCCCATTTTTACAGTCTAACTGCGTATGCCTTAGCTGCAATATACATAGACAATTACACATCACAAACAAAAATACACAAAGCAATTAAAACCAAAGCATTAATATTGTACTGTTATCATATACACATGCATTGCACAGTAACACAAAACAAATTAAATATCTGCTTGCTGAAGAGTTTTTTTTTAAGCAATGCACTAGCAAAAGTCACAGGGCAGTGACGTCAGCTCCCTCGCAGCAAGCCTCCTTTTTTGGGAATGGATTCTTTCAATGCAGCAGTTTTGGGCATTTGAGAAAGGAGAGGAAGATTCATGAAATTAATTGGAGACATAAGTTGATGAGAATCAATTACCCTCCGCAGTTCAAATTAAAATGGTATGCTGCTTTTTATACGAAAATGAGAGAAAGCGGGTTGCGTGGATTTATACTGGAGCATGATGCCTATGATAAAACAAGGGTGTGGTTGTACAGTATTTATTTGTTAGCCTATTTCCGATGCATATGAGCTTGTATCACATTACAACAGAGAAATGAAGCTTGTTAGTAAAGTGAAGTGTGAGCACCCGGGACTGTATGGAGAATGGAATCTGTCTTTATTTCTCCTCCAGAAACCCAGACAAAGGGATCCAGTTCCTGATCTCGCGGGGCTTCATCCCGGACACACCCATCGGAGTGGCGCACTTCCTGCTGCAGCGGAAGGGGCTGAGCCGGCAGATGATTGGAGAATTCCTGGGGAACAGCAAGAAGCAGTTCAACCGGGACGTGCTGGAGTGAGTATCTAAGCTGTGCAGGGATACACAGAGAAACACTGGAATACACAGAGAAACATTGGGATACACAGAGAAACACTGGAATACACAGAGAAACACTGGGATACACAGAGAAACACTGGGGCACACAGAGAAACACTGGGATACACAGAGAAACACTGGAATACACAGAGAAACACTGGAATACACAGAGAAACACAGGAATACACAGAGAAACACATGGATACATAGAGAAACACTGGAATACACAGATAAACACTGGAATACACAGAGAAATAGAGAAACACATGAATACACAGAGAACAGGAATACACACAAAAAAACACTGGGACACACAGGGAAACACTGAAATACACAGAGAAACACTGGGATACACAGAAAAACACTGGAATACACAGATAAACACTGGAATACACAGAAATAGAGAAACATGAATACACAGAGAACAGGAATACACACAAAAAAACACTGGGACACACAGACAAACACTGGAATACACAGACAAACACTGGAATACACAGAAATAGAGAAACATGAATACACAGAGAACAGGAATACACACAGGGAAACACTGGGACACACAGGGAAACACTGGAATACACATAGAAACAGATACACAGAGAAACACTGGAATACACAGAGAAACAGAGATGCACAGAGAAGCACTGGAATACACAGAGAAACACGAATACACAGAGTAACAGAGATACACAGAGAAACACTGGACTGCTGTTCACAGAGAAACACTGTGCTCTGGTACTATGAACGTGTCAGTTGCACTGCATAGGTGAATGGGTGATGCAGGTGCTCCAGACAACGACAAACACAAAGTTCACGGTTCAAGCACTTTATTTTCTTTTTGGGTCTCCTTGACTATTTAAATAATAATTCTGGCTCTACCCAACTATGGGTGTTGCCAGGATCAAAACCAATGGGTTGCAGTCCCGAAATAAAATTAACACAGACACAAAACACAAACACAGACACGAAACACAGACACAGACACGTCTCCGGACAGTGCATGCTCTCAGTGCAGGTGCAGTGCTGGAAACAGAGGCGTTGGTTTGTGTTCAGGGGCCGGTTGTACTAAACGGATCCAATGCTGGATCCAGGCTCCGATCTTGATCCTGTGACGTTTTTGGTTGCACTAAAAGGATCAGAGCTGAGCTCAGTTTCAGCTCAAAATCTGATCATATTTTGATCTTGCTTCAGACCAAGATCAGAGTGGGATCAGAGCTTCATTAAATGTTTTATAAATGGAGAAATTAAATGTTTTCAGGTTTGAACAAAGGAATAAACAAAATAATGTAATTCCTCCATTTAAAACTCAATCTGATCCTGCTCTATGGTTGATGGTTGCAAATTAAACAAATGAAACTGTAATACTTATTAAACAATGTAGATGTTTGACAGACACCATCATAATACTTAAAGGAAACTATTTTTATAATTGCTAAAGTAATCTTTAAATACACACACTGTATTTAGATAATTGATCAACATAACGGTAACTTAATAAACTTTTCAAATATTTGCAGGATTTCACAAAAATATTTCCCTCAGATTATTATATGAAAATGGAGATACTTTAGCGTTTTAGAAAACATTAACGTTATCTAAGTAACGGTGCATTTAAAAGTAGCCATAAATACTATATTAAGAAAATATCGCTGTTTAGAAAACATTCAGTCAGGTCTATAATATATCGTGGCCTAATACAGTAGACCCGACTGAGTGACGAAGCCTCATAACTAAATATTATTACACACTCCTTGTGTGTTGACAAAGTCGTAGTTCCGTTATCATTTTATTGATTACAATTAAATCATTGGTTTAATCAGATTGATCACTGTTGTGTTTTTTTTAATATTTTGGTCAATTCCCTTTTTTTCTTAATGAGCTTACCTTCTCTGACAGCCTCGATCTCCCCCTGTCCGCAACATTTTTCTAGTGGCAGCTAATATCATCATCCCTTTATTCAATTTGCTCAAAATGTGTTGATAATGTGTCCTGAACCGATGCTGCAGCTAGCTGTGTGTGTGCTTTATGGCTAATGTACCGCGGTAAAGAATACAGCATTGTGAGTGTATCCATAGGAAAAGACACACGACAGAAAACAACAACCAGATATTAACGTACTCAATTTGTTTATAAATGTAGTAGTTGCTTCTAATAGGTATTGGATGGTTGGGATTTATGTCATTTTAAATTAAATGTACTTGATATTCTGACATTCAGAATCTTTAAACGCTGCATCCACGAATATTCATTTCTTACTGGTCAGTTTCCCTAGTTACGGCATGCAGAGTCGGATAAAAAAATGGGATCAGTGGAACCTTCTCATGATTCGTTTAGTACAACGCCTTCTCAATATCCGGCTCCAGTGAGCCCAGATCCGATCCTGTTTTTTGACCTCATTAGTGCAGTGCATTCTGGTTGTATAGCTGGCGTAAAGCGGTAGCTCCCAGATCAGTATTTAGCCATCTGGTGGAGATAAACACACAGTTTTAGAATAAGAGACACTTCACTCACAGTTTAATCATCCTTGCTTCCTCCCATTAACCATAATAAAATAACCAATTATGACGTCTCGCCCCCCCCAAAGTACCTTAAGCCCCACCCCCTCCGATAGTTAGTTCAATCACGTCTCCTCCAATTCATGACTGACACTTCACTCACTGCACTAGGGCGAGGACATCTGGTACCGTGGCGCCGCCCCCAATCTGAATGGCTGGCTTCCGACTGCCCCTGGAATGAACTGCCCAACCATTCAGTATGAGGCACGCAGTTCCTGTTGTACAGTGCCCTCACAGGTTGAGAGTGAGGTTGTTGATTCAGATTAATTCACTCTCTGTCACAGATACACATAGACATGCAGGGCTACTGACAGAGTTTATGCCGGAGTAAACAAACATCAAAAATTCCATAATGATTTTTGACTATGGCATACTGTAGACCAGGGGTCTCCATCCCTGGTCCTGGAGAGCTACTGTGGCTGCTGGTTTTTGTTTCAGGCGAGTTCTCAGTTACTTAATTGCACCAATTACTGTCTTAATTAGTCGAGATTAACAGGTGTCTAGATCTTTAGTCAATGACAATGTAAAGACACCTATAAAACCTGCAGGATAGGGGCTGTCCTGGACCAGGGTTGGAGACCCCTGCTGTAGACCACACATTTGTTCCTTTAGGGTAATACACTGAGTTCATAATATAATTTCAATGTGGGCTCTTGCTAATCATGCAGAATGAAAACAATGTGAGAGTGGTCACTAATGTGTTGATGTTTGGGGCCATTGAGAACAGGAGCCACTGCAAGCCTCTGTTACTGCTGGTTTTCACAGGGCACTGATGCAATGAGGTCAGTGCAGATCCTCTCCAGTGCAGAAGAGCCCCAATAACTGTGAAGTGGAGCAGGGAAGATGAACAGGGGTTAGAAGAAGGAAAATAGTCCCCAGATAGTGACACTTACTGTCCAGCTGTGGTAAACTGCTGTACAGTGCGTGACCTGCTTGCACCCCAACCCCCCACTCTGCTCCATTAACTATGCTCATTTCATCCAGGTCACGTGAGGTAATCAAAGAGATTGCTTTGAGAATGCGGTGGAGATAATTGCCGATGCTCACTGATTCTATTCGGCTACATTTCCAAATTAAAACTGATGTTTAATTAAACAGTCGTCCTGGACCTAACTATTTCCAGGAACAAAAAGAAGTAGCAAAGCGGTTTCAGCATATTCCCAGTGGCAGACGGGAACTCTGCATGTGTAATCAATCTTTCATCCATACATCACATACATCACTTTTACATTTGGATTACTCTATAGAGCGCAGCATCAATTGAAACACATTATAGTTCTTCTACGCCAGGAACATACAGTGCTGAACTGCATTCTCACAGTGTAGTGTATATCGTTTATAATAGTAATGGGATCAACAGGCAAATGCATGTATTTTTGATAAAGATCTCTATTCAGTGAGTCCTCGGTTTTAAAAGTAATTTCCTTTCGTCTTCTATGCTCTGCAGTTGTGCATTGTGAGGAAATGAGAGAAATCCAGGCTTTATCCAGAGAAAGAAAAAGAAAGAAGGATGAACATCTTCAAAGAAGTTCAAAGGGGTTGTTAATTTTTTTCTTTATTTTTTGCAATGAACTTCCAGTGGATGTGAAATTGAATTGCATTAAGAGTTGATCATAACTTTCAAGTGGAGCCTGTTTTGCATTCATCAGTGCCTTCCTTCGTTAGAGGCTTGTTTGAATGAATAGCAGATGTTTTGTCTTTCCAAAGTAACGTATCAGAGAGATGTTTTTTAATAATCCCATTACAATCTAGAAAGCATTCATTTCCTACAAGCCGTATTCTACACATGTTGTGAATTGATGCAGTTTATATTACACTGTGCTGTTAACATTCTAGAACACAGCATCAAGGAATTCCAAAGGCCCAGAGTAGACCACAGTGTGTGATCGGAGCGATTGCCAGACTTTCATCTAGTCATGAGTGAAAGGGTTTGTTATATGTGTCTATGTATATTCTCTTTATATACTTAGACTTACAAAGTCTAAGATATAGCAGTTGTTTCAGGGATACACTGCGCCTTCAAAGCTCATTCGTTTGGTCTTCACGGTGACCCTGTGTTTGTCACCATCTGTACAAGTATATCAAGTATGTATATCCCTGGAGATTTGGAATCGGTGTATAATGTAAGTAAACGAGGCAGTCAGATGCATCGTTGTATGATAAACGAGGGTCAATTACGGGAGGAGCAAAGCTTACCATTCTTCTGATAGAGTTTTTCTTATAAGTGCCTTTTCAGCCTGACTGTGGAGTAGGCTGCGAGTTCAGTGACACACTAAATGAAAGGGCTTGGTCCTGCCCACACGCCACTGATTGTGTGGAGGGTTTTATCTTCTCTTTCTTTCATTCTTTTTCTTTATGTTTGCCCAGGCCTCCTCTGTCTTTTTAGGTTGTGTTGAAGGTGCACATTTCTCTCCAGCTGCCCGCTCTTCCATCTCTCTTTCAGGAGTCTGAACCCATTTGTTTGTTAGTGCCTGTTTGCTATATGCATATGTTTTCTCTACTCAGTGCATTGCAGCGTGAACAATGTGTAACACTCTGAAATAGGTCGCTACGCTTGGAAGAACCTCTCCTTTTACCGCAGTATCCAGAGTCTTTTTGTAGTCCTACTGCAACACCCAGGGGTTCACATAACTTTTATCATTAAGTTCTCATGGGAGTAGAAATGGTTTGGTATGCACCAAAATCAATTGAGCCTGCAGTGACTGTCCTCTTCTTCTTAGCAACATCAGCATGTTATTGAGAAGCTGCTTCATTGTATTTGCTATTGAGAAGCTGCTTCATTGTATTTGCTGTCTCCTTTACCTCCTTTTGATGTTTGCAGTCATTCTTAGTGGTTGTTATTCCAATTATTCAGATGCACTGTTTTTTACATATAGGTGCCTTCAGTATGCCAATCGACAATTCGCTTCATGTACTGAATGTGTGTGTGTGTGTGTGTGTGTATATATATCAATCAGTCTTTATTTTTTATAGTGCCTTTCATGTAGTTTCGCAATCAACTGTGATTGGAGATTTAATAAATCGTGATAATTATAAGGAAGAAAACACAGCTCTGTTGCTCAGTTAGTTTTACAAGAGCAGTTTATCAGAAACTTACATCACAAGCAGCCTTGAAATGGGACCATGGCAGAGGCCACCTTGAAGCTGAAAATAACTGTCGTCAGTGGGCTGAAGAGTCTGGGCCAAATCAAAAATAGTGGCTCTGGAGACGGGTGAGAGCCGGTTCATAGTATTTTTTATTTGCACTTTCAGTGTTTCATTTTACTTTTATCCATGCACAAGGGAATTGAACATGCCACTGTTGGCCAGGTCTACCCTTACATTAAAGAAAAAATACCTAAAAAACTTGATTTGCATTTACATGTAGTAGTATGATTACAATAGAGCAAATGGAATTAAAACAGAACAAAACCAAATTTGTATAACTGAGATAGCTATATTCACCACACACCCTATACAGATATGCCCAAAACTTCTGCATCACTGAGAATTTAAGATTGAGACATAATAAAATAAAAATTATTAAGAAAAAACAAAAAAACAAAAAACTAAATTAGCATTTTTTTTTAACATCATGTAATCAAAGAAAAATGATATCGAAAAGTCATAGTAGTAACACAATATTTCATGTTAGATTTCAAAATGTCACATTTTTTAATGTCAATTTTTGTCAGTTTTTTGTTAAGTATATGGAAAACTCCAGCAGTATGTAATTCAATATGTTAACATAACATTATTCAGCAGGTTTCATTCCACTTTATGAAGTATGATTTGTTGATTCTATAGGGTGATGCAAAACCTTTAGCCACAGCTGTGCATTATTCTCCAGCTTCTAAAACTACAGGGAATGTAATAATTACAGCCTGGATTGGACCTTTTAAACAGCTAGCTAGCTAGTTGTTTATATATTCAGTTGATCAGTTAGCCAGTTGGTTGATTGTAGCAGTTTGAAAGGGGATCAATGTGTGGGCAGTTCAAAGATGCACCACAGTGCTGAAGGAGCTGGTTACTGTCTGCAGACCTCTGTGAAACTGTCACATAGTCCATGCATGTGGCGGTTGTGTTAAGAACATAAGAACATAAGCAAGTTTGCAAACGAGAGGAGGCCATTCGGCCCATCTTGCTCGTTTGGTTGTTAGTAGCTTATTGATCCCAAAATCTCATCAAGTAGCTTCTTGAAGGATCCCAGGGTGTCAGCTTCAACAACATTACTGGGGAGTTGATTCCAGACCCTCACAATTCTCTGTGTAAAAAAGTGCCTCCTATTTTCTGTTCTGAATGCCCCTTTGTCTAATCTCCATTTGTGACCCCTGGTCCTTGTTTCTTTTTTCAGGCTGAAAAAGTCCCTTGGGTCGACACTGTCAATACCTTTTAGAATTTTGAATGCTTGAATTAGGTCGCCACGTAGTCTTCTTTGTTCAAGACTGAACAGATTCAGTTCTTTTAGCCTGTCTGCATATGACATGCCTTTTAAGCCCGGAATAATTCTGGTCGCTCTTCTTTGCACTCTTTCTAGAGCAGCAATATCTTTTTTATAGCGAGGTGACCAGAACTGCACACAATATTCAAGATGAGGTCTTAATAGTGCATTGTACAGTTTTAACATTACTTCCCTTGATTTAAATTCAACACTTTTCACAATGTATCCGAGCATCTTGTTAGCCTTTTTTATAGCTTTCCAGCATTGTCTAGATGAAGACATTTCTGAGTCAACAAAAACTGTTAGGTCTTTTTCATAGATTCCTTCTCCAATTTCAGTATCTCCCATATGATATTTATATTGTACATGTGTTCTGTCTCTGGCTTCCAGCTAACCTCTCTGGATCTCTCCTCTCTGGATCTCTTCCCCCTCCCTCCTTCCCCTCTCGCCCCTCTCTCCTCCCTGTACTCCTTTCCGCCCCTCTCCCTCCTCTCCCCCTCTCCTCCCTGTACTTCTCTCCCCCTATCTCCCTCCTCCTCCCTGTACTCCTCTCCACTATTCGACCTCTCTCCTCCCTGTATTCCTCTACCCCTCTCCCTCCTCTCCCCACTCTCCGTCCTTTCCCCCTTACCTCTATCCCTCCTCTCTCCCTCTCCTCTTTGTATGCCTCTCCCCATCCCTCCTCTCTCCTCCCTGTACTTCTCTCCCTCTATCTCTCCTCTCTCCCCTCTCCTCCCTGTCCCCCCCCCCCCCCCCCCCTTCTCCGCAGCTGTGTGGTTGATGAGATGGATTTCTATGGGATGGAGCTTGATGAAGCTCTCAGGAAGTTCCAGGCACACATTCGTGTTCAAGGGGAGGCCCAGAAGGTGGAGCGGCTCATCGAGGCTTTCAGGTATGGGGGGTTATTTCACAGTATACTGTAGTTTTGGATGGTGTGTTTTTTCGGTTTCACTGAAGCCACCATTGTGACTTCCTAGAGTCAGTCATCTATGTTCAGTGTTCACCTCATGTTCAGTGTTATGGAATCTAATGTTACTCTTCACCTTGAACTGTGGCCTAGTATAGATACCGTAGGGGGTCATGCAACTTTTTTGTTTACTGTTGATAAGTCCCAAACGCTTCATACTCATGCTCAACAATGCTTTAAGACAATGGTTCCCAACCCTGGTCCTGGGGACCCACATTGTCTGATGGCTTTCATTCCAACTGAGCTCTGAGTTACTTAACTAGACCCTTCATTGAACTGATAATATACTTAATTGGACGTTTTTAATTGTTTTCAGTTATTACACCTTGCAGCGGTTTCTTATAAAATGTGTTATAGCTAACTTGAAATATCAGCTCTAGTTAAGTAATTGAGAGCTCTTTTGGAATGAAAACCAACAGTTGCAAGGAGTTTTCATTACTGGTTTGGGAAACATTGCTCTAGGACAAGTTCAATGAAGGGTATTGCCCAACTAAAAAAAATATAGCAACATTTTGGAGAACCAAAATGCAGAGTGAACTCCTTTCCCTCAACAGTGTGCGTTTCAAAGGCAGTTACGCCATTTTGATGTGTTTTGATATTTCAGCGTGTGTTGAAAATGGGCTCAATGCGCACTGTGGTTAGCAAATAGCAAGGCTGTTTCAATGTAGGGCAGCTCTGTGCATTTCATTTGACAGCTTATTTTATTAATGTGGCTGGCATTTGCCTTTCTTTCCTGAATTCATCACAATTCAGTGTCTCAACAGAAGGGTTTATCAGCGTTCATCGATGTCAGTGTCTCTGTAAAACAACAGGAAGTTTCGGGAAATAAAAAAAAAAACAACATCAATGCGTGGACAGAAATGTGAGCTGAGTTTGATAACAAGACACTGAATCAGGAGGATAATGTCATCTCGTTATATATACCAACGCTTGGGTATAAGCATCTTCATCACCAGAGCTTTATAAAACCGAAAAGGTCACTGCCATTCCTGAATACAGAATACTCTGACTGTACAAATGTACAGATTTCCACCCGACTTTACCACTGTTAGCCCCCCTGAATTGAACTCCCAGCATCACTGCAGACATTTAAAACAGCTGTGAGAAGAAACAGAGCTCTTGATGTCTGCAGAGATCTGCCTCACAATCTGGGGTAACTGCAGCTCATTGCTGTGGAATCCCTATCACGCTGCACTGATGTGACTGCAACTCATTGCAATGGAATCTCTGTCACACTGCACTGGTATAACTGCAGCTAATTGCAGTGGAATCCCTGTCACGCTGCACTGGTGTAACTGCAGCTCATTGCAGTAGAATCCCTATCATGCTGCACTGGTGTGACTGCACCTCATTGCAGTGGAGTCTGTCACCCTGCACCGGTGTATAACTGCAGCTCATTACAGTCCAGTCTCTCACACTGCACTGAAGTCAGTAAGAACAGTATTTCATGTTAGATTCCAAAATGTCAACTGTTTCCATTTTTGTCCATTTTTTGTAGTCTATGGAAAACTACAAAGCTGTATGTAACTTAATATGTTAATGTAACATTATTCTGCAGGTTTCATTTGACTTTGTGAAGCAAAATTGCCCTGCCGATAATACAAGGCTATCAGTTTAGACGATAGCAGGGTGAGGATATGAATTGTGCAATAAATATGACAGCTCTTGTGAATCTGCAATACTCTGCTTGCAATTCACACCATGCTTGAAGTCCATTACAATGGAAATGAATGTAATATTCTGAGCTGTTAGTAGGAGGGTGGGGGTTATGTGCTTTTCATAAATACACTTTTATTACAGTATAAAGAACCGTGCTGCCAAACTTGAACAGACAAGCCATTATGTAGCTATGCTTGTTTGATAAATGAACACATATACACACACATTCTCTCTCACTCACACACACACACACACACACACACACACACACACACACACTGACATACACACACACACACACACACACACACACTCTCTGTCTCACACACGTAATGACTGGAACACACACACTCTCACACACGCAATGACTGGAACACACATGCTCTCTTTTTCTCTCAAGCACATACACACACACCCTCAAATGCAGTCTTTCTCTCTCACACACTCTCACACACTGGCTGACATACACACATGCACACTCTCTCTCTCTCTCTCTCTCTCTCTCTCTCTCTCTCTCTCTCTCTCTCTCTCTCTCTCTCGCACAAACACACGCACACATATACATGCCAACAGTCACTATATCGGGACAGTCCTGATTTCCTAACAAATGTCCTGCGTCCCGATACATAGGAAGAAGGTCCCAATATTTACCCATAGTCCCGCTGAACAGTTTCCAAATGTTGGCAAGTATGCACGCATTACACACACACACACACTGGAAAACTCTACTCAGACTGAAGCTGCTGAAATTGTCTGGAAAATTCTGATTATTACCAAGTAATCGTATAGAAGATGAGGAACTTGGCTGCAGTGTACCTCCTTGTGGTTAAAATAAAAACTGCAATATACCTGCAACCATGGTCATTAATAACACTATGTAACACAATTTTTGTTCCTGGGTAGTGATATTTCAAAATATCACTGTTTCCAATGGGAAAATGGGCAAATGTGTGTCTTTTCGTTCACATAAAGTCAGAAAAAAACAACATATGAATCCAAATTAACATGTATTTATACTAAAGTAATACAAAGATGACTACAAAAGATTTAGAAGTGAGTAGTTTTTCGAGATTTACAATTATACTGTATTTACAAATATTCTGAAATATCACTGTCCTGGTCACAAAAGCAAAGTTTGTGGGGAATAATAACCATGTTCTATACTTTTGAGGCATAAGCAATTAGGAAAAAACACTTACTACCCAGGAACAATTTTTTTTTTTTTTGTTACACAGTGTAATCAATGTGTAATCTGAGAAGCACTGATCATTTACTGACGCCTGACTGGCTGAGCTACTGAAGGGCATGTAACAGTGGTACCAGGAATGTTTAATACTAAGTACCTATTACTATTTTCTTCCCGTTAGCTTTTTGCTTTTTCATCCTCATTAATAATGCATCTCCCCTCCTTCTTGCCCTCCTTCTCTATGTCCCCCTATTCTCCCCTTCCCTTTCCCCCTCTCCCTCTCCCTCTCCCCGTCCTCCTGCCCTCTTTCTCCTCCTCCCCACCTCCTCTCTCTCCCTCTCTCCTGCAGCCAGCGCTACTGTATATGTAACCCGGACGTGGTCCAGCAGTTCCACAACCCCGACACCATCTTCATCCTGGCCTTCGCCATCATCCTGCTCAACACTGACATGTATAGCCCCAACATCAAGCCAGATCGCAAAATGATGCTGGAGGACTTCATTCGCAACCTGCGCGGTGAGTCTGCCGGCCTTAATTCACAACTCACACACACTGAAACACAGAGCTGTCTGAAACCATGTGATGTATCATTTTCTTCAGAATGTGATAGTTGTGCATTATTTAGGTGTCAAAAGGACAACATTGCATGTACAGCTTTTTTCAGTGGGACTAATTAGTTTGAAATTACAACTTAGTTTCTTGAACCAGTCAAAGCTCTGACTAGGATAAAGCAGTCCTGATCACTGCTGGGATTTCTAACAGGGATGTTCATCAGTGAAGATAACAGCCCCAATTGATACCCCCCCCCCCCCCCCCCCCCTCTATAGGAGTGGACGATGGAGCGGATATTCCACGGGAGATGGTGGTCGGGATCTATGAGCGCATCCAGCAGAGAGAGCTGCGCTCCAATGAGGATCACGTGACCTATGTGACAAAAGTGGAGCAGTCCATCCTGGGGATGAAAACTGTGAGTCTACTGAGAGAGGGGGAGAAAAGGAAATGGGGAGATGGATTGAGGGGGCAGAAGAGATAGGGAGAGGCAGAGGGATAGAGAGGGGGAGGGAGAGGAGGAAGGGAGAACGGGACAGGAGAAAGAAGGGAGGGAGCGTGAGAGAGATGGAATGAGAGATAGAGAGGGAGCGAGAAAGAGGGAGCGACAGAGAGAGAGAAAGCAAGAGAGGGAGAGAAGGGAGGAGAGAGAGAGAGAGAGAGAGAGAGAGAGAGAGAGAGAGAGAGAGAGAGAGAGAGAGAGAGAGAGAGAGAGTAAAGGGGAGGAAAGGGGGCTGCTTGACAGTCTTCTCTTTCCTCCAGGTGCTGTCTGTCCCCCACAGGAGGCTGGTGTGCTGCAGTCGTCTCTTCGAGGTCACCGACGTCAACAAGGCTCAGAAACAGGCAGCGCACCAGAGAGAGGTGTTCCTCTTCAATGATCTTATGGTGGTAAGAGCAAGCTTGTGTTCGACAGACAGAGAGAGGTGTTCCTCTTCAATGAGTTGATGGTGGTAAGAGCAAGCTTGTGTTCAACAGACAGAGGTGTTCCTCTTCAATAACCTGATGGTGGTGAGAGCAAGCTTGTGTTGGGGACTGTTATGTTGTTATGCTAAAAGAAGCCCTTTGCTATTATGGGGGTTTTTAATCTAGTGTTGATTTGTTTTTTGTGTATACTAGATTCATTGGATCTGTCTGAGTTAAACTAAATGATACTGCTTTAGATTCCAAGACACACCACACCATGTAATTACATTGTAATAACGTGTTAACCACCAATGAATCATACATGGTAACTGCTGGTGTAATAAGTGTCTAATTACATGGGAATTATCAATAATAATAATAAACATGTTCATACGGTTATTTCTATGTAATAACACTGTAGGTACCACTTCAGTGCAGAAACGATGATAGATACAATGGCTTTCAAAAGTATTCATCCCCCTTGGACTTTTCCACATTTTATTGTGTTAGAAAATTGAATCAAAATGGATTTAATTAGGATTTTTTGCCACTGATCAACACAAAAAAGTCCATAATGTCAAAGTGAAAAATAAAATCTACAAATTGTTCTAAATTAATTACAAATATAAAACAAAAAATAATTGATTGCATAAGTATTCACCCCCTTTGCTATGACACACCTAAATAAGCTCTGCTGCAACCAATTGTCTTTAGAAGTCACATAATTAGTAGAATGGAGTCCACCTGTGTGCAATTAAGGTATTTCACATGATTTGAGGTTAAATACACGTCTCTGGGAGGTCCCACAGTTGGTTAGTACATTTCCTAACAAAAACTACATCATGAAGACGAAGGAGCATTCAAAGCAAATCCAGAATAAGGTTCTTCAAAAGCACCAATCAGGCATTGGATATAAGCACATTTCCAAGGCATTGAATATCCCCCGGAGCGCAGTAAAGTCCATTATTAAGAAATGGAGAGAATATTGCACAACTGTGAATCTGTCTAGAACAGGCCGTCCTCAAAAACTGAGTATCCGGGCGAGAAGGGCACTTGTCAGGGAGGCCACCAAGCGGCCAAATCAACTCTAAAGGAGTTAAAGTCTTCCACGGCTCAGCTGGGAGACACTGTGCATACAGCAACAATAGCCCTGGTGCTTCACAAAACTGGCCTTTATGGGAGAGTGGCAAAAAGAAAGCCATTGTTGAAAAAAACTTGCATCAAATCACAGGTAGAGTTTGCCAGAAGGCATGTGGGAGACTCTGAGACCAAGTGGAAGAAGATTCTGTGGTCTGATGAGACCAAAATAGAGCTTTTTGGCCTCAACGCTAAGCGCTATGTTTGGCGCAAGCCTAACACCACACATCATCCTGAGAACACCATCCCTACCGTGAAGCATGGTGGTGGCAGCATCATGCTATGGGGATGCTTCTCTGCGTCAGGGCCTGGAAAACTTGTGAAGATAGAGGGCAAAATGGATGCAGCAAAGTACAGAGAAATCCTGGAGGAAAACCTGCTGAAGTCTGCAAGAGACCTGGGACTTGGGAGAAGATTCAACTTCCAGCAGGACAATGACCCCAAACATACAGCCAAAGCCACACTGGAGTGGCTTAAAAACAAAAAGGCCAATGTCCTGGAGTGACCCAGTCAAAGCTCGGACCTCAATCCAACTGAGAATATGTGGAAAGAGTTGAAAATTGCTGTTCACCAAAGGTCCCCATCCAACTTGACGGAGCTTGAGCAATTTTGCAAAGAAGAATGGGCAAAAATTGCAGTGTCCAGATGTGCAAAGCTGGTAGAGACTTATCCAAGTAGACTCATGGCTGTAATTGCTGCCAAAGGTGCCTCTACCAAATATTGACTCAAGGGGGTGAATACTTATGCAATCAATTATTTTCTGTTTTGTATTTGTAATTAATTTAGAACAATTTGTAGATTTTATTTTTCACTTTGACATTATGGACTTTTTTTGTGTTGATCAGTGGCAAAAACTCCTAATTAAATCCATTTTGATTCCTAATAAAATGTGGAAAAGTTCAAGGGGGTTGAATACTTTTGAGAGCCACTGTACCTGGTTATTATGTAATAACATTTCTATTCATGCCCTCTAATATATCACCTTGTTATAATAAAGTATATGTTACATGTAACAACTTTTAGTTTTATAACAATTGTAAAACAGCCACCTGTCTTTGTTCTGGCAACATACTGTTGAGCTCAGCTAAGTTCTTATTTTACTGAATGGTTTTGGGTGGACAGTTATTACAAGCTCATATCATACGTGAACCTATAGTGATGCGATTAGTCGATTAGTGGATCGTTCACCTGCTCTGATTAATCAATTCTACCAGCTCTTACCCCAGGATGACTGTACATGCGGCTCTAGTGATCCTTCCTCTTGGTCTCTGCAGATCCTCAAATTGTGCCCAAAGAAGAAGAGCTCAGCCACCTACACATTCTGCAAGGCGGTGGGGCTCCAGGGGATGCAGTTCCACCTGTTTGAGAACGAGTGTAAGTGGAGGATGCCTCCCCATTACAGGTTCCTTCTTCCTGTTTCTAGTGCATCTTTTCTCTGTACCCTCTGCCTAGTGTCCTTATCTTAAATGTTTTCCCAGTAACTGTCACTCTTTATACTTCTATACATACACACATTCCTCCTGATGGGGCCATTAGGAGATCCATCACACTTTATTATCTACTGGGGGTGGAGGCTACATCATCCAGTGATAATAAGTATGTGAATCAAACCTTCTTTCCAACATTAAAGTCATTGAAAAAGACGTCTAGTCGAAACCTTTGCCATTTAATTGATAACTTTTCTTTATAACAATGGTTGCTACTGTGAAGACTAATTGTGAGGGACAGATTCACTCAGGTTTTACTGGGAAATCTGATCCAAAGTCTCTGATACACATTTCTTTTAAAAAGTGTTTGCTCAAAGCATTTCTTTTCATATGAAGAGATTTTAAAGATAGGCATGTTTAACATTCACTGCTAGGCACCATTTCATAAATATCAATACTTAATAAATAATAAATAGACTGCAGTGTCAAGCTTGCCGCAAAGTGTTATAGTAAAACTTGGAACATATCTAGAAAATTACCCATATACTCTCCTCAAAAAATCAGTAATAAATGCAGAGATGCTGGTAACAGATGAAAATGAAAATATTCACTTAAAATTAGGAAGTGATTAGGATGGAAACGCTAAAGCATATCTTCTCAATATTATTTCATAAAGCAGCACAAAAATTGGTGAAAAGCATAATAGTTTCAGAATTAAAGCAGTTCAAGTAACCAGGTGCATTTTTAGTTACCTCCTCCTCCTCCTCCGAATCGGGACTTTGCTGCTAGTTATACTTCGTGCAGATTCTTGCACGCTGCCTGTCATTTGGCAGCACAATCTTTAATCACTCCTCCTTTACCAATTGAATTGACAGTTCACTTTGAAATTCACTGTTTGTTAATCACATCTAAAGCATCATTAGTTTAAAAAAGTGCAGCCCAGGCAAAGCAGATTCCAATGAAAAACAAGGGAAGGCTTCTGAAAGGAGATCTCAATAAAAAAACAAAGGAGGGCTTCTCTTCTCCCCCACACTCAGTGAGACAATCTGCAAGCAGCACAGATCAGAGCCATAAGAGGCTCATTTCAATAAAGTGCTCTGCCTCGATCAAACAAGCAAAGTATTTAATTGTGTCCATTATATTCAGTTCCTAGAGCTGCTATTTCCCCTTCTTCTGTAGTATTCATTGGGTCATAAGAACAGGGGAAAGTTTTGAGGATGAGAGGAGGCAGTTCGACCCATCAAGGCTTGTCCCTTCTCTTGTTTGCCTCCACCTAGGGAATCTAATTTATTGGCACAGAATCTAATTGATTTTTAATGTTCCAAGTCTATGGGTCCCACTACTCACCTGGTAGGCTATTTCTAGAATGATAAACCCAGGTCACAGTTTGCCTATGCATACCCTGGACGAGTGCAGCTGTGGTACCTTGTCAATGTTTCTAACTGTGTTTATTCTTGTAGATTACCCCCACGGCATCACGCTCGTGTCTCCCTACTCCGGCTCCGATAAGAAGCAAGTTTTGCACTTCTGTGCCCAGAGTGCCGAGGAGCTGCTGAAGTTTGTGGAGGACCTGAAAGAGTCCATCGGAGAGGTGACAGAGATGGAGCAGATCCGCATCGAATGTGAGCAAACATGCAAGTGTGCCCTCCCCCTGTGTGAAGCATGCAAGTATGCCCTCCTTAATCACCCTGTGTGAAGCATGCAAGTGTGCCCCCCCCCCCCCCCCCCCCCCCCCGTGTGAAGTATGCAAGTGTGCTCTCCCCACTGTGTGAAGCATGCAAGTGTGCCCCTGAGTCTCTATACCTGCTGGTAACAGCTTGGCCTTGACGCTATCCTGTCACAGTTGGTGTCAGAGCGGGATAGCGCCCCGTAGAGACTCAGAGACAAGAAGGCTACAGTTTCAAGCGCTAATGCACACTTTTATTTACAAATACAAACAAACACTAAACAAAACAAAACACATTAACAAACAAAATGGCACACGGGCCAAAACAAAAGGTCTACAAAACTCACTGACATAAACACAACACAGCAACATATACCTCCACCTCTACCACCAACATTAACTCTAAACTAACACCTGTGATCACCCTTTTTATACACCTGTGACAGCCTAATTAATCTTTAATCATTTATTCAATTTATGACTCCAGCCACATTCCCACCTGTTTTGACTCCCTCCCTGCCAAACCAATATTCTCCACACCCACACACACATTTCATACCGGCAGGGCTTTCGCCCTGTCACAGCCCCCCTCCCCCTGTGTGAAACATGCAAGTGTGCCCCCTCCTTCTGTGTGAAACATGCGTATTGTAAATATCTGTTTGGGTGATGACTAGAACCCTGTACTTCTAGATCTGTTAGGGTGATGAGGAGACCCCCGTATCTTTATATCTGTTAGGATGATGAGTAGACCCCCGTATCTCTAGATCACAGAATACCTGTAACACTGCAGGTACCTTCCCCTCCCCATGAGCCCTCTGCAATGAGCTGCTCTTCAGCATTAGCAAAGCCCCGGCACAGGGACAGGACCTCGATGGCCCCCTCTGAAACTGCTGCCCTCCATAAATAACTTGAAATGAAATATGCAAATGCTGACATTTGGATGTGAAAATCTCTCCCAGCGAGTCCTTGCAGAGCTGGGCCGCCTGCTGTGTTTACCTTGGACTGTGCTTCATTGGACACAGTTTTATAATACTGTCTTCAATTAAAAAGGAGAACATGTGTCGACTCAGCATTAGGCTGATAGAGCTCCCAGCACACTCCTAAAGAGTCCTCATCAGTGTCTCTTAATGCTGTCAGCTTTGGTGAGATCTGGAACATCCTTTCATCACTTTCTATTTGCGGAAATAGCTGATCTGCTGTTCGTGAAAGAAGCCGACCCCTTTGAGAAAGTCATAACCCTTATTTACTAAGGAGGCTTCTCATGTCACAGGAACCCAACAATGGAATTACTGTCGTATTATCAGCATCTGGGTACACTGTATTAATGCTCGATAGAATTGGCCTTCCTTATCATTTGCTGATTTTTACTCTTCACCTGATCATTGGGAAAGTGGATCCCAGGGACACGTTAAAGAGAGATAACCTGGATTTTAACATGTAGAATTAGAGCCCAAAACCTGACATTGTGATCAACATCTCTCTTTTCTCTGCTGTTTTTTTATTCATGTATTTATTGTGCATTCATTTGGAATGTGAAACTCTATAGAGCTATTAAACTGCTGCTTTACTGGCAGACAATCACTGTGCCGTGGCTCGCTCGCTTGCTCTGATCTCTTCTCTTTGCTGTGGCTCACTCGCTTGCTCTGATCTCTTCTATGCTGTGGAACGCTCGTTTGCTCTGATCTCTTTGCTGTGGCTCACTCGCTCGATCTGATCTCTTCTCTGTCCTGTGGCTTGTTCGCTCTGATCTCTTCTGTGCTGTGGCTCACTCTCTTGCTCTGATCTCTTTTCTGTGCTGTGGCTCACTTGCTTGCTCTGGTCTCTTCTACGTGCTGTGGCTCACTCGCTCTAATATCTTCTGTGCTGTGGATCGCTCGTTTGCTCTGATCTCTTCCCTGTGGTTCACTCGCTCGCTCTGATCTCTCTGTGCTGTGGCTCGCTCACTCTGATCTCTTCTGTGGTGTGGCTCACTCGCTGTCTCTGATCTCTTCTGTGCTGTGGCTCACTCGCTTGCTCTGATCTCTTCTCTGTGCTGTGGCTCACTCGCTTGCTCTGATCTCTTCTCTGTGCTGTGGCTCACTCGCTCGCTCTGATCACTTCTCTGTGCTGTGGCTCACTCGCTTGCTCTGGTCTCTTCTACGTGCTGTGGCTCACTCGCTCTAATCTCTTCTGTGCTGTGGATAGCTCGTTTACTCTGATCTCTTCTCTTCCCTGTGGCTCACTCGCTCGCTCTGATCTCTTCTGTGCTGTGGCTCACTCGCTTGCTCTGGTCTCTTTTCTGTGCTGTGGCTGACTTGCTTGCTCTGATCTCTTCTACGTGCTGTGGCTGACTCGCGCTAATCTCTTCTGTGCTGTGGATTGCTCGTTTGCTCTGATCTCTTCTGTGCTGTGGATTGCTCGTTTGCTCTGATCTCTTCTCTTCCCTGTGGCTCACTCGCTTGCTGTGATCTCTTCTCTGTGCTGTGGCTCGCTCGCTCGCTCTGATCTCTTCTCTGTGCTGTGGCTCACTCGCTTGCTTTGATCTCTTCTCTGTGCTGTGGCTCACTTGCTCGCTCTGATCTCTTCTCTTTGCTGTGGCTCACTCACTCGCTCTGATCTCCTCTCTGTGCTGTGGCTCGCTCGCTCTGATCTCTTCTCTGTGCTGTGGCTCACTCGCTCGCTCTGATCTCTTCCCTTTGCTGTGGCTCACTCACTCGCTGTGATCCCCTCTCTGTGCTGTGGCTTGCTCGCTCTGATCTCTTCTGTGGCTCGCTCGCTTGCTCTGATCTCTTCTATGTGCTGTGGCTCGTTCGTTCTAATCTCTTCTGTGCTGTGGCTCACTCGCTCGCTCTGATCTCTTCTCTGTGCTGTGTCTTGCGCACTATGATCTCTGTGCTGTGGCTCACTCACTCGCTCTGATCTCTTCTCTGTGCTGTGGCTCACTCGCTTGCTCTGATCTCTTCTCTGTGCTGTGGCTCGCTCTTTCTGATCTCTTCTGTGCTGTGGCTCACTCGCTCGTTCTGATCTCTTCTCTGTGCTGTGGCTCACTCGCCTGCTCTGATCTCTTCTCTGTGCTATGGCTCACTCGCTTGCTCTGATCTCTTCTCTATGCTGTGGCTCGCTCGCTCGTTCTGATCTCTTCTCTGTGCTGTGGCTCGCTCGCTCGTTCTGATCTCTTCTCTGTGCTGTGGCTCACTTGCTTGCTCTGATCTCTTCTCTGTGCTGTGGCTCACTCGCTTGCTCTGATCTCTTCTCTGTGCTGTGGCTCACTCACTCGTTCTGATCTCTTCTCTGTGCTGTGGCTCGCTCGCTTGCTCTGATCTCTTCTATGCTGTGGATCGCTCGTTTGCTCTAATCTCTTTGTGCTGTGGCTCACTCGCTCGCTCTTAACTATTCTCTTTGCTGTGGCTCACTCGCTTGCTCTGATCTCTCTGTGCTGTGGCTCGCTCGCTCTGATCTCTTCTGTGCTGTGGCTCACTCGCTCTGATCTCTTCTCTGTGCTGTGGCTCGCTCGCTTGCTCTGATCTCTTCTATGCTGTGGATCGCTCGTTTGCTCTAATCTCTTTGTGCTGTGGCTTACTCGCTCGCTCTGATCTCTTCTCTTTGCTGTGGCTCGCTCGCTTGCTCTGATCTCTTCTATGTGCTGTGGCTCGTTCGTTCTAATCTCTTCTGTGCTGTGGCTCACTCGCTCGCTCTGATCTCTTCTCTGTGCTGTGTCTTGCGCACTATGATCTCTGTGCTGTGGCTCACTCACTCGCTCTGATCTCTTCTCTGTGCTGTGGCTCACTCGCTTGCTCTGATCTCTTCTCTGTGCTGTGGCTCGCTCTTTCTGATCTCTGTGCTGTGGCTCACTCGCTCGTTCTGATCTCTTCTCTGTGCTGTGGCTCACTCGCCTGCTCTGATCTCTTCTCTGTGCTATGGCTCACTCGCTTGCTCTGATCTCTTCTCTATGCTGTGGCTCGCTCGCTCGTTCTGATCTCTTCTCTGTGCTGTGGCTCGCTCGCTCGTTCTGATCTCTTCTCTGTGCTGTGGCTCACTTGCTTGCTCTGATCTCTTCTCTGTGCTGTGGCTCACTCGCTTGCCCTGATCTCTTCTCTGTGCTGTGGCTCACTCGCTCGTTCTGATCTCTTCTCTGTGCAGTGGCTCGCTCGCTCGTTCTGATCTCTTCTCTGTGCTATGGCTCACTCGCTTGCTCTCATCTCTTCTCTGTGCTGTGGCTCACTCGCTTGCTCTGATCTCTTCTCTGTGCTGTGGCTCACTCGCTTGCTATGATCTCTTCTTTGTGCTGTGGCTCACTCGCTTGCTCTGATCTGTTCTCTGTGCTGTGGCTCACTTGCTCGTTCTGATCTCTTCTCTGTGCTGTGGCTCGCTCATTCTGATATCTTTTCTGTGTTGCGGCTTGCTCACTCGATTGCTCTGATCACTTTTCTTGTCGTTCTGCAGGGGAGCTGGAGAAGCAGCAGGGAACGAACACGAAGAACAATGGCACACAGCTAGAGCTCCGGGGCAAGCAGCAGGGCTCCCCTCCAGGTACTCAGACACACCGAACTGCAGGGCTTCCCTCCAGGCACTCAGACACACCGAGCAGCAGGGCTCCCCTCCAGGTACTCAAACATATTGAGCAGCAGGGCTCCCCTCCAGGTACTCAAACACAGAGCAGCAGGGCTCCCCTCCAGGTACTCAAACACATCGAGCAGCAGGGCTCCCCTCCAGGTACTGAAACACAGAGCAGCAGGGCTGCCCTCCAGGTACTCAAACACACCAAGCAGCAGGGCTCCCCTCCAGGTAAGATACACCGAGCTGCAGGGTTCCCCTCCAGGTACTCAAACACATCGAGCTGGAGGGCTCCCTTCCAGGTACTCAAACACATCGAGCAGCAGGGCTGCCCTCCAGGTACTCAGAGACACCAAGCAGCAGAACTGCCCTCCAGTTACTCAAACACAACAAGCAGCAGGGCTCCCTTCCAGGTACTCAGACATAGCAGCAGGGCTGCCCTCCAGGTACTCAAACACACCAAGCAGCAGGGCTGCCCTCCAGGTACTCAGGCAGAGCAGCAGGGCTGCCCTCCAGGTACTCAGACACACCAAGCAGCAGAGCTGCCCTCCAGGTACTCAAACACACCAAGCAGCAGGGCTCCCCTCCAGGTAAGATACACCAAGCTGCAGGGCTCCCCTCCATGTACCTAGTCTCCGCAGAAACATGGAGCGCTAACTGCTCTGGACAGATTGCCATCTCACTGATCATGAAGCCACAGCGTCTATTTTATTGACCACCTTATTAATTTAATTAATTCTAATGAAGCCACAGAGAAAACAGGCCTGCAATTGATCGGTTTTAAAAATTAAATTAAATGGGGACGCAGTTTCCCACAATTTGTACAATTCTAAACTAAAATAAAAATAGGTTTATGTTTATTCCTCGGTTTAGATTTCTGTGCACATCATTTTAAATGGGAGTATGGGATAGTAGCAAACAGAAAAGACTAGTGTCCACTTTGTAAGCAACAAATCCTTTCTTTCGCCAGGCAAGCAAGACCTTGAAAACAAGCCAGGGAACAACACAGTAGAGGTAAGCAGCCCTTATCTGGAGATCCTCAAATCCAGGTAAGTTCCCCTGTTCAATCCAGAGAGCTAGAATGTGTGTGTGTGTGTGCGCGTTTGTGTATGTGTGTGCGTGTTTGAGGGACTGTGCACAAGAGCTCCTATCTGAACACTCCAAACAAGCGTGGAGTTTTTACTGGTAATTCTTAACTGGATCGCTGTAGAGTGCAAAGTATTCATTTATGTCTTAAGTATTTCACATGTTATTTTTGTACACACTATTTTATATTTGGATCAAAGTCCCCTAAACAACCTTATGGTATTTTTAAGTCCTGAAATGCACTATATCAGGTTGCCCATGCTATTGCACGTCATCTCTCTCCTAATGGCAGTTTTGCCCTGATTTCAGTGTGCTCTACCAGATTATATTCCCATGTGGAAATGTCAAGTGCCCTGGAGCCCAGGCTCTGTCACAGTGTGTCGTGGGATAATGCAGATTCCTGCAAGATCACCTGAGTGCCATGGAGCCTCTGGAGAGAGAGTTGCACCAGCACCGCACTTCACACAGGGACGGGGAGGGGGCTACACCACAGGGAGAGGATTAATATCCTTGCTAGGGAAGTTAATCAGTACATGTGTTTAACACACCGTTTACAAGTAGAACTGCTAATCCAGTCATGGTAGAGCTTGTTTTGGGAGTCACTCTTTACATACAAGCCCTAATGTAACGCACTAGACTAATGTTGGACCAGTAGACCTGTGCATAAAGACTCTTCATTTTGTATGTTGCAAACACAAGGGCAGCTCTTACTGCTAGTAGAATTCTATGAAAAGGTCAATGTAAAGCACCTGACTTTATCCTGAGCTTCTATTACTACAGCTGAGGTATGACATACAGGAGGGTATAATCACAAATCTTCATATTCTTCCATTGTAGTAACATGCCCATAAACATTAACCCTTTACAAATAGATATATCAACTTGTTGATAACTCACAGAACAAAACTTGTCAAGAAATACATTTTTTGCCAAATAAAACAATTAAACCCTGGCATAATTTTCTCAACCACCTGGCTGAGCAAACAGACAAAGGTTTAAAAGTAACAGTGAATATTTTCTATTGTTGTTCTGCTGCTTGTCAGACATGACAGGATCTGTAAGAAGTTGTATTTCAGATTGTCCATACTGGGAATGCTTTTCATTTAAACTGCAATAATATCTGCAGGAATATATGTACTGACGTATATTCCTACCCAAACAACTTGCCTTAAAAATGGCATTTGTGCTGACTTAAAAAAATCGATTAACAGCCGTATTGACCGAATGAGCCTTTTTTTTTATTCCAGCAAATGATGTGTTGCACACTTAACATATCTGAACTCAGAGTTTGTGTTCAAAGAGTCATAGTTCTAACACTAAAACAGTAAGGAGAAACACAAACAAGTAAATACTGCACTCTTTCCTGCGTCTTCAATGAATGCTGCAATGTGCGCTTGTATTTTACTGTCACTTTCATATGTGATCCTCTTTTTCAAGTAATACAAAAACACTATCAGTGTTATTTTACATCTCTCTTGATGACCAATTTAATTTCCAATCAATGGAAATAGAGATGATTTAACAATGCTAATCACAGCTTTAAAGGAAGTAGAGGACCGAAATAAACGTCGAAAAACTTTTTATATAGCTTACTAAAGTAGGTTATTTTGAAAAAAAAATGTGCAAAGTTTCATTTTATACAAAACTGCATGCATGTATCTAAATAAACAGATTACCGCAGGCTTGGTTCTTACAGTAAAACAAATGTGGTCATGCAAACCCTTACATGCTGCTTTCTCTCACTGTTTAAATCTGAATCGATTAGTATTTGCTTCTCACAGTGATAGCAATTATTTTAATTATAGAACTGTAAGGTCTACAGAAAAAAAAAAAATTACCTGATTAAATAAACGCTGGTGTATATCCACTTTCTGTCAGCAGATCGGTAGTACTGATTCAGTCTGGCCAAATTCAGCTAAAACACTGTTATGTTCCTGTCTGTTTTCCTTTCCCATAGCCATAGAATGTGTGTTCTAATTTAAATTAACCTCCATTTAAGAAAAAAATGTGTTAATACACAACAGCACGGCGGCACACGGAGGACATTAAAAAAAATGGGCAGCTTTATCTTTTCATAGTAAAAGTAAGGGGACCACCAAACTATATACTCGCCCCCCCCCCCCCCCCCCCCCCCCACCCCCCCCCCACCCCCCCCCCCCCCCCCGCCCACCCATCCCCCCCACCCACCCCCCCCCCCCCCCCCCAGGGGCCATGGCCCCCCTGGTGGTGGTGCCCCTGTACTGTACATACATACATACATACAAACAGAATCTGTTGTAACTAAAGTCTGTATGAGCTGTAAGCTGTTGCTGAGTGCTACTTGTTACAGCTGCATTAGGGCACACAAGATTTTTTAATGTTTTATCTCAGATTGACTTGACAGTGTTTAATAGCAAATATTAGATGAGAAACACGCTGGCTGCCAGCACAGGAAACTGTTACCAGTATTTGACTGCGCTGGATATATTAAGAATTGTTCAGGCCTTATTTTAGAAATATTTCGTATGTTCATGTCTAATAAGGTTTAGTTCATGAGTCATATACATGTGCACATGGACCTCATAGTGCACACCATTGTGTTCATATCCAAATTTCCTAAACTCATGCATATCATACATGTGTCACCTTCTAGCACAGTTACTCTCAGGTTTCACTTTGCACAGATTGGTCTGCTTTCTTTTGGCACAGACTGTGTTTCTGAGTTATATTTCCTTTTCAAGACTGTCAAGCACACTGACTCAATGAATTGATGTGGGATGACACATTAGTAACCCCCCCCCCCCCATTTCCCATCAGGGTTGCCAACTTGAGCCCCATAGGACAAACCCTATTTCAATAAATAGTTGAATCTTGAATCTTGGGCAGCTTGCATTTCCTTCCCATATTCCTTCCCTGAAGTTGCATCTGTAGTAGACACCTGACCCCCGACCTCCTGCCCCCTGATTCTACCGGTCCTGTATCTTGGTGCATGCCAAACCTGTCCTGTCCCTTCCCGTCCCATCTCGTCCTGTAAATGCTCCTGCAGCATGTCTGTTTAATTTACACCAGAGGGCTAACGTCTTAGAGAAGGAAAGAAGTCTTATAACATTTCATGCTGTCTCTGGCTGTTTCTAAACTAGGTGTCAATTCACAACAGGCTCCAAACGTACCAGCTCAGTGCATCCCGGACGCAAGAGACTGGAACCCCCCTGGGCCCCCTTCCTAACCAGAGGGGGGGTCTCCAGACATGCCAGCCCAGAACAGACCTGCCCCTGGACACACTCATCCAGTGCCAGCAGATTTTCAAGGTCATCGTCCTGGACAAGGCCAGCCACGACCACATGGAGGCCATCCTGAGCCACACCCCCACTCATCAGCTGATCCAATCAAGCGCCTCCACCCCCATGAGGTCACCCGAGGGCAAGCTCCAGGGGACGCCCATGAAGGTCACACATCAGCCCCCTCTGCCCCCACCACCTCCCCCCTACAACCACCCGCACCAGTACTGCCCTCCCAACCCACTCATGGACCGGAGGCGCTACTCCAGCGGCTCACGCAGTTTAGTGTGAAGAAACAGCAGCGACAGCGTTTTATACAGAATATTCCGATATTATTATTATTATTATTATTATTATTATTGTTATATAGAATATACATATTTAAAAAGAGGAAGACGTAGAAAAAAACAAGACTTCATAAACTGAACACAAAAGTTTAAGAGTTCTGATTTATCCTGTGGTGTATTTTGAAATCTCTAGTAGTTTTAACAGATTGTTATGACGTTTGTCAGTTCACTACTAGATGTTGTGGTTGTGTTGTTTTCATTTTGGCATCTCTAGCCACACCTTGTATGAGATTCAGTCTGATATGGCATTCACTTACTAACTAGAAACTGACTGACTAACCACAGTAAGTAACTAACCAGAAAGGGTTTCATATCTCTTTAACACTTTATCTAGTTGTTTTTTTATTGTGTGTCTATGTGATTGATCCAATTGTGTGATATGAACTCCTTTTGAACCCTTTGGAGTCTAGGGCGACGTTTGAATTGATTTGTGAGTGAAATGCAAGGGGGTGGTCTGTTTTAACCAGGCTGACGTTTTCAAACCCATTGTGCGTTCAAGCGCCAGAGAGTCAACAGCCCCCCATCTCTCTTCAATCTCATTACCAGGAAACTGAAAAACAGGAAACCAGTGACCAAGGAATGATTAGGAATGATTTAAAAAAAAACTAGTGGCATTGCAAGGGTTAGCCCCGATACTTCAGGAATAATGGAGCCTCTGTTTCTAATGGTATATTTACTATCCAGCGTCAAGGATTATCTATCCCTGATCCTTTTAAAACCACTGTACTAAATGCATGCTGTCGTGAATGGGAGCAGGCTTTGCATATTGATGTTTTATTACTGGTTGTTTTTGAGGGGTTAAAGGAGGGATACCAAGGTTTTCAAATCATGTTTCTTATCTCTAATTAGCACAAGAACCAGCCTTTCTTGTTCTGAAGATCTCTTGGTTTTCTGGTTATGTTATTTGAAGCCAGATTTGCAGATATATATTAGCTCAAAGAGCCAGCTGCCCATATGTATTGTTTATATATTATATACATACACAATACACTATATATATATATTGCAATGTTGTGCTCATATCTCCACAGTCAGACTGCCGTTGCAGTGCTGTGCTCATCTCTCCACAGTCAGACTGTCATTGCTATGCTGTGTTCATATCTCTACTGAGAGATTGCCATTGCAATGCTGTGCTCATATATCCACAGTCAGACTGCCATTGCAATGCAGAGCTCATATCGCCACAATCAGACTGCCGTTGCAATGCTGTGCTCATATCTCCAGTCAGACTGCTATTGCAATGATGTGCTCATATCTGCAGTCAGACTGATATCACAATGCTACTGCTGTGCTCATAGCTCCACAGCCACTGCCATTGCAATGTTGTGCTCATATATCCAGTCAGACTGATATTGCAGTGCTTTGCTCATCTCTCCACAGCACTGCCATTGCAATGCTGTGCTCATATCTCCACAGACACACTGACATTGCAATGCTGTGCTCATATCTCCATAGTCAGACTGCCATTAATGCAGAGCTCATATCGCCACTGATATCTTGTCATGTTAACACTGATCCTGCCATTTAATATGGCTACAATTCACTATTCATATTTTATTAACATGAAATTTAATTTGAGTAAAAGAGCAAATACCTTTACAGTATTAACTCCCCACACTTTGTTTTAGTTCTCTTACAAAAATGCCCCCCCCCCCATTCCCACCCACATACTTATTAACTATGTATATCATCCAATCTTTCAGCCACCTGGTTAAAATAGTTACTGATGTTACAAGCTCCCTGTGCTTGGCTTTATTATAATCATTATGTGTGATCCACAGACCAGGTGTAGCAGTTTGAGCGCTGAAGGAATGGGCCAACAGGGTGCCTCTCACCATTATTGGAAGGTAATAGAGTTATGTGCTCAGTTGTGTCAAATGAAATGCGTCCGATTCACAGAATTATGTAAATATAGCAGTATGTTAGGATTTTCTCCAAAATGTTTTGCAATCGATTTAACACATAGTGAAAACATGCTTGATAGATTATTGATCGTAATGCAATTCCTGCTTTGAGTTGTACTCCACCCAGCAAAACTACGGTTCTGCATTGTAATTTCTGTATAAGATGAAGCTTGCAATATTGTCAAATGGCTTCCTTATGTTATGATAATTGGGTTGCTATGTTTCATACATGCTTTTGCCTACGTTTGGTTTGTTTGTTGGAGTGTTAGCATGTTTACGGATTTTGAAATTCACCTTGGACATGCCTCATCTAACCCTGTAGAGATATCTACAGCACGACCCCTGTAGCTTGTAAAACACAGAGTAGCAGAGCTGTTGGAACTTGTCCTCTCTCAGCACTTATGTTGAAGTTGGTTTCACGTTTCTGTCCCCCTTTTAATCCATTTGCTTTCTGTACCCTTTGCAATGCTTATGTTTTTGGAACGGGGAGTGCAGCCTGCTGAGTGGTTATTGAGGTGATTATGTAAAACAAAAGCAAGGCTGTGGATTGTCACACCTGGGCCAGAGGACCATGCTTCACTTGCTGCAATCTTCTGCATTGAACAAGAGGCCTCCTTATTACAAAAACATGGGCTGCAGCACCAACAGAACTCCTCACTGTGGATTCCTGGGGCTGTCACAGGCTGTTATTGTGGTTGCTACTTTTGAATCAAAATTATTAGGCTCACTGCATTATTGCTCCATGTTCATTCAGACTCAAACCAGGCACAGGAGCAGCATGTCACTGCATCAGTAAAACTGGCAATGGTCTTACATTCAATAATCCCTAATGAAAATGCAGAGATACATTGAAATAATCTCTTTAATATAGTTATAACAGCCCCATAAACTTTGATTTCATTCAGTCTCTTTGGAGAGGAAGAATGCTTCTACCCAACATCAATTCCATGAAGCTGCAGCTTGATCCATGATTTGCAGCATCCTCAGAATTTGTGCTGTGAAAGGTTATGTCCGTACATCTGTTCCATTAGTTATTTACAGCCCCTGTCAATGCCTTCAGCTCTTAATTCAGTCCACAGTAGATACAGCACTGCATGTCTTTTGATTTTGTAGCTGTTGCTCCTTGTTAGTGAATGTGGACTCTGGCCCAGTGTACTGTATGTCGTGGAAATTATAATAATGTAGCAGAATGAGGGTGATTGCTGTTTTTACAGGCTTTAGAAGAGAATGCTGCATCCAGCAGTTAATAAACACAGTTCATTTGGGATGCCCAGGTTGAATCTCCCTGTATGGGACTATTGGAAACATCATTAATATATATTTCAGATATATTTTTGGAAAGTTTCCTTTGAGAATTGGTGAACAACAGGTTTTTTTAATAGTATATATTTCTACTCAACTTCAATAGAGAGAACCCCTAACTGAGGGGACTAGAGCCAGCCTCTTTAACTGAGGGGTCTTGAGCCAGCCTCTCTGAGGGGTCTTGAGCCAGCCTCTCTGACTGAGGAGTCTTGGAGCCAGTCTCTGAGGGGTCTTGAGTCAGCCTCTCTAACTGAGGGGTCTTGGAGCCAGCCTCTCTAACTGAGGGGTCTTGCAGCCAGTCTCTAACTGAGGGGCCTTGAAGCCAGGCTCTCTAACTTAAGGGTCTTGGAGCCAGCCTCTTTAACTGAGGGGTCTTGGAGCCAGTCTCTAACTGAGAGGTCTTGAGCCAGCCTCTCTAACTGAGGGGTCTTGAAGCCAACCTCTAACTGAGGTGTCTTGGAGCCAGTTTCTAACATGGAGGGCTGTTCTTCAGCCAAGCACTTCCTGCGTGTATCAAGGCATCAGAGGTTCACCTTTGCCAAGCTGCTCGACACTGCAATGCTGTTTGAAACTCTGGGACAGCGGGTCACTTTACCTGCCGTTCATAACAATCAGCACTGTGGACTCAAGCTGGGCTCCATGAGGGGAGAAAAGCTTTATTATTATAGAAGTTGCACAACAAAACTCTTTTTGCAAACTGTTTTGTATATAGAACACTAGAGGCTTATTGAAGAGGTGTGTGTGCCAATGAAACTATAAATATATACAGAAAAGAGAAAATCTGTATTTTATTATGAAAATGTTATAATATCATTGTATCTATAAAAAATAGTATTCTTTATATATCTATATATTAGTATAGATTAGGTATAGATATATACAAAGATAGTTGTATTTATTAATGTATGTGCAATACTCTTGGGATCATTCTTTGTTTTTGTTTTTGGCTCGTCAGAGCAGCAGGTGTCCTGA
This sequence comes from Polyodon spathula, assembly GCF_017654505.1. Taxonomy (NCBI): domain Eukaryota; kingdom Metazoa; phylum Chordata; class Actinopteri; order Acipenseriformes; family Polyodontidae; genus Polyodon; species Polyodon spathula. The sequence goes on along the minus strand of NC_054540.1, from coordinate 32,149,720 downwards.
GCTCAGAAGTAAGTAAGAGCAAATGTCAGTCAGGCTGTCTTTCCTGGACTGTTGCTAAGAGGAGGCAGCATGTTGTGTCAATGTAGATAAACATTTCAAAGCTGCTGAAAAGTAAAAAGGGGGCATTGGGAAAGCGTCTGTGGTTTTTAAAAAAACATGCTTTAATGTGGCTTCTACAGACAGATCTGCAGGAACCACTATTGAAAAATAGCTTTTGAAAACGAGGAATGTTTGATAGAGCTTTATTTATGTATTTATTTGTTCAAAAATTATTGAGGCTGGGAAAAATCACTGTCTTCAAAAGGCTGATTTATGAAATATTTTCTGATGGGTATTTTCTAAAAGGAAGCCTAATAAACAGGTGGCCTGTAGCCTGTTTGATTTCTTGCTGTTGTGCACATGAGGAGACTTCAGGGGCTGCAAGGTGCCAGGATAGAGGATACTAACAGCTCTGGAGAGACCAATGCTGCTGCTGTGCTGGTTGATGTTAAAACAGTGCGTGCATTCCTCATCTCGATTCCCTATCTGATCATAGAGAGCCCCCTTCTGTGCCCCCGCCTCCTTGTCTGCACCAGGGGTAGCCACGATGCTGTAGTAGCCACGTTTTTTAGACTGTGAATCTGTTAGCCACAAATTACTGAAACACAGTTATTGTACAGTGAGACTGTTTTATCTTTTATTTTTTTCCCTCTGAATGTTATGTTGTGCTGGGAACAGTCTAAGGGAATCAATAATAAATTACTTTTTTTCCAGTGTAGTTTCTCTGTCGATGTGTCTTTGTGATGAGGCTTTTTTCAGGGGCTGACAACACCTTACCTATCAATGGGTTTCCCATTCACAAAACAACAGTTAGTGCATGATCCCAACCTGGGGTCCACAAGCAAAACCCAGGTAGTCCCTTAAAAATCCACAACATCAGACGACTCCATCTCCCACAACCCTAAACTGTCAAACTGCAGCAAGACTGGGCCTCCTGACAACATCCCAATCTATACCGAACAGATTTAAGAACTGATCCTGCTAGAATGAATACAAACCCTGCTAAATGTTACCTCAAAACTATGCAAATTTAAAAAAAAAAAAAAAGCTTTTAAATGCACAGGCTTGACTATGTTGTGGTTAGCTGTTAGGCAGAACGTAGCACTAGATGAACTGGAGGGTATATACATAGCTGTCGATGAATTCAGTAGATGTGCCTTTTATTAAAAAAAAAAAAAACAGTAGAAGGACAAGTACAAAGACAGCCTATTGAGCTCAGCACTCATCATCACCCATGCCTTTTGGTTAATCACCCACGAGCCAATACTCTAGCACCCTGTGTAGCATGTTGGGTGTATAGCCAGTGTGAAAGCCGTTTCTTTCCATAGGCTCTTTGGACTGATCTCCATGCTTGCTGAGTGGTTAAGGGGTTGATTTGTTCACTAGGAATCCTCCCGGATTGCATATGCCATGTACTATTAGGGGGTACGCTTGGGGGTAACTGAGATCACCACAGACGGGTGGTTGAAGCAGTCCGAGGAGCTGTCCCAGTGCTGTAAAAAGTTCTAAAATCTATGTGTGGTTTATCCTGGTGTGCTACATGTGGATCAAATTAACCACAAATATGGAGTTAACATATGACTCCATACACACTAGGACAGTTTGGGACAGTTAAGGCTTTTCAACTCACACCCCAAGGCATTCTAGTGAGTGTAGTCATACTGTGAAAGGTACCCAAGACCAGTAAAATGTACCAGGATGCATTGTGAGGGTAATCCTACTCTAGTGGGATGTGAAACACACAAGTTTGTATCCTGGTTGGTTCTCCAGCAGTGCCCCCGAGAGGGAGCTCCCCAGGTCAGTAGAGCCCTTTTCAATGTCATCAAGTACAGAACTTTAGTTTCCAGCATCAATCGGGAACAAGGCAATGAAAAAAGAATTAAACTGAGGAATCAGCAGATGGTTAAACTAAGGAATACCATATTGCTACAAATTACGATGTAAGGGCATTTGTTAACAAAAAGATTTGCTGTACACAAGTCTGGTTTGACCACAGTATCGCCAATCCATTCCCCACTCCAATCCATCTTCACAATAGACTGAAGCGACAGGGAGATTCATGGCCCACACCACGTACAGTACCCCCATATTCACAGTGTTGTGTTGCTGTCTGGAGGATATGGAGTATGATGCTGAAGTGAATTGTGCCAATGCGATGTCAGGTCCATTCTTAATCTTCCTGAGTCATTTCTGCCCAGTGGCTCATGAGGCAGTGTGTCAGTAATCTCAACAATCAGCTCCATCCATGTTTGCATCACACACGATTTCCAGGCCAGCTGAGCTCGGTTGCCAACAAAATAATACGAAAATGGTGATGCATGGCTAAACTTGACAGTGAGAGTTTGCAATGAAGAGGAAAGGTGAATGGAAACCTTTGAAAATCTTTATTCAATGAATATAACAATGCTCTTTAGTGGCGCATCCGGTAAAGGTGCTCCACATAGCTTGGAGGTCGCTGGTTCGAGTCCAGGCTATTCAACTGCTGACCGTGGACGAGAGTTCCCAGGGGACGGCGCACAATTGGCCGAGCACCACCTGGGGGGGAGGGCTTAGGTCGGCCAAGATGTCCTTGGTTCACCACGCAGCGCAACCCCTGTAGACTGGCCCATAAGCTGACACGGGTCTGTAATTATAACACACATTGGCTAGTCAGAGTCAATGGACTGGCCATTGACTTTTCCTGCACATTCTGATTCTAGTTTATGTTACATTGAACATACTCTACAAAGCAATACAGGAAAGTTCTCCATCAGAAGCATTTTCCATGATGTCATTGTCTATGTCTATGATGTCATAAGCGTGATTAGAACTGGTCTCCAGGGAAACATGGAACATTCTCTTATCTGCGGAGTACACTTCCAGGCACACTTTTGTTTTGCTCAAGAAAACAGCAGATTTTTTTTTTCTTTTTCTAAAAAATAAGATGTCTTTTACAGTTTTGAAATTTAAACTGGAATATTACACTGTGGTGGATCCCCGGGAGGATTACTTTTCAGGTAATTATCTGTTGTTTTTCTTGTTTTATTTAATTAATCAGAAATCAGTACAAGCAAGGACTTATAATTGAGCAAATAGGAACATGACAGCATGCTGCGTTTTGAAATTTCAGCTACTCCTTTGGCAGGTCATGTTTTTTCCATTGTTTTTCAGGCAAATCGACTGGATCCTATTAGCAGCAGCTATACTTCTAATGTCACTGAGAGTGTAGATCTCACTCAGAATGTCAACGACAAAGCATTCTGAATGTTTAGTTGTATATAAACACATTAAATATGTTTATCAGCTTTCTGTCTTTACACTCTAAACTTGCCACAGAGCACCTATAACAATACATTATAATGGGACAAGACCTATAAGCTCCACATCTGTGTCTATCACTACAACAACTCTCATTCCTTTCTTTTTCTTCGGTGAAACGATTTTGTAAAACAGTAAAGACTCACAGAGACTAAATGTAAAATAAACACATGTTCTGTTTTCTTTCTTTTTTTTTTTACATACCCTCCAGGAAGTGAGAATTCCATCCCCAGGATCAAAAAACTCACCGCTGTCATGCTCGTCTCGAACCTGCACTCTGGGCCGCTGTCAGTTGCCTGCCTGCAATCTCTGGCCCTGAGCATCCCTGCATTGCACCGACGCCTCACTGGAGACTCCTACTCCCAAAATCCAAACCCCTTCCATCAGAACAATACCTTCCACCTCACCCTGACCAATACCTCCCACCCCACCCCTCTGATCAATACCTCCCACCGGTGGGGAGACTAGATATAGGTCACCCACTCCACCCCTTTGAACAATACCGCCCACCCCACCCTGAGCAATACCTCTCACTCCACCCTGAACAATACCTCCCACCACACCCCACTGATCAATACCTCCCACTCCACCCCTCTGATCAATACCCCCCACTCCACCCTGATCAATAGCTCCCACCCCACCCCGCACTACTCCCACCCCAGGGTGGGGTGGGACAAGTTTGCCTCCCACCCCACCGTGATCAATACCCCGCACTACACACCTCTGAACAATACCTCCCACCCCACCCCGCTGATCAATACCTACCACCCCACCCCACTGATCAACTTTGGTTACTTGCAGGTCTGGCCAGTCCCCCTCTCCTCCCAATGGACTCACCAGTCTTACCCTGCCCATAAAGAGGACATCTATCCCAGTTCAGCTGGCCTGCCCCAGCCTGTCTTCCCAGCAGCCATGGAACTGATGGGGATCTCCAGCGAAGCTTCTTTTGTTGAGGATAGTGGACTGTGTGCAAGGTCTTCAGAAGAGAAAGGGGCAGGGTCTTCGGAACACGAAGGAAGTCTGAAGGCAGGGTCTTCAGAACAGGAAGGATGTCTGGGGACAGGGTCTTCAGAACAGGAAGGAAGTCTGTGGGCAGAGTCTTCAGAACAGGAAGAGAGCTGTTCCTGTGATAAAGATGTCCTATATTACTCACTGGCAAGGACAGAGACAATTGGAGACAGCAGTGATACTGAAGAATACTTCTCTTGTCTGTCTGCATGCAGCTCCCCTTTCCCTGTATGTGAGGCAGGGAGGGAGCAGTGGTGTTCTAGCGCCTCTCCCGAGGGGGAATCTTCCAGCTCTGTCCCCCAGGAGGAGGAGAGAGAAGGACCAAGGACCAGTCTCTTTGCTGCTGGCAGTGACTCTGATGAGTGGGTCTCAGTGGAGTACCAGGGCAGGAGCTTCCTGCGTGTCTTCTCTCCGCTGCGCTGCCCAGAGGGGGGCACTGTGCTGGCCAGCTGGATCATCACGGATTACACGCAGCATGGGGAGCTGGTGTTCTCTGTGAGAGCTGACTTCATCAGGACTTCAGAGCTGGAACCCCAGAGCTCCAGAGAGGCAAGCTCACAAAGCACCAGCCCACCAAGGAAACACAAAGCCAGCAGCGAGCCAACATCGCCACGGGCAAAACAGCCAAAGTGACGTTTCTGACCCGTCAACCCAGACTGGAATAGTATCAAGCTGATGAACAGTTTGTGTCTGTTTTTTTTTTCATATGATTTTTTTATTGGTATTAAATGAGTACAGCTTTTTGCATTGATGCATTAACTTGAAATGTAAAGCAACAATATAATCTCTGATCATGTCTAAAGAACAGCAATATAAAATCCTGTGCTAAGTACCTCTTTCACTTGAAGTGAAGAACGTCGCACAAGTGTTTTGTTCTTTTATTAGTGATAGAGAATATCTTTTCACTAAAAAAGAATTGTATCGGGTTACATTATGAACAAGTCACAGTTCTTATTACATTAAACAGTGTCCTGTTGCTTGACATGGTACATCCTAAACAGCAGTGTGGCAAAGTGCCCCGCCCCTGTGTGTATTTTGTGTTGTATGTTGTGTGTTATTGTTGGTGTATAGTCATTGGTACACTGGATATAAACGGGTCTGTGTAACACAAAGTGTTTAAAATGTATATTTGTATTTTAGGCATGAGGATTACACAGCACTTCATGTGCAAGTAAAATGTAATAATATGTGAGCACGGGTAAAATTGCACTTTATTAATTCATGTGCAGTTGTACTGCAACTCCAATTGAATGATTGAATAGCAATCGAGTCTCGGTACAGCTGCATAAAAGCAGCGTGTTTTCACTCACTCGGGGTTGTGTGTTCAGTGAGCGGAGAACGGGTGTGGAGAGGAGAGAATTAAAAATGAGAAAACTAAACAAAGTAAAATATATAACATTTGTTTTGAGTCACTGTGTTTGTCTGTTTGTCCACTGTTTGTTTATAGTCCGTTTTGTTTGTCTGTTTATTTTGGCCTCACGTGTCGTGTGCTGTTTTTCTTACAACCTTTTTATTTACTGTCTGTTCATTTATTAAATGCTGAGCGCAAGGAAGTGCTCAGCTTCCCCAAAACTCCACCTCTTTGTTTATTTCCTGGTTCCTGTTTCTGGTCTGACATCACCCACTACAGCCATCTTTGTCACAGGCATGCAGACATTTTTTAAGCATCAGCATAGCTTGTTTTCACATGTAGGTCTGGTCGGCCTGCTGCTGTGTTTCAGTGCTACTGTTGATTACTCTGTGTTACATACTGAGCAAGCAACACAAGATGGAACATTAGTACTGTACATTTTACACTTAAAGAAGAGATTTACACCCCTTTCATCTTTCAACAATCCCATATAGTCACTGTAAACAGTGTACTAAGTTAGTTGCTGCCTAGCATACAGCTAGCAGTGTGGCCAACTGGTAAAAGCAGAAGACTGGGAGCCTGGGGATCCAAATCCTCACATTCTCACAGTGTGTAGGCAAGCAATGACTTGTTTTACAGTATAAACCTTTTTGATATTTATTTGACTCAAAATGCTTTGTTTTCTTGCAAACTTGCTATTGATTCAGAGATTTGGACAGTTTTTTGCTCTGTGGAGCCTGTATGATTTTGTAAAAGCTGTTTTTAGGACCGGAGCAGGCAGCTGTTTGGATACCCACTGCCTGCACTAATATAAACTTCAGAGGTTTTATGAAAAAGCTCCTCTGAATTGTGTGTTTGGAGTGTCTGCACTTTAACAAGCAAATCAAGCTGTATCTGTGTAAACTATGAGCTCATCACAGTATTTGTGTCTTGTGATAACCTGGGATTTTACAACACTCCCCACAATGTTGAAGAAACACAATTAATGCAACCCATGTCATCATTTCTCTCTGTATTGTATCAGCTTCAGCATTGTTGCATGAGAGCAGCAGTGGCTATGAAACAGAGACTAACAGAAGTACATTGGAGTAAAATAGAGAAAACACCCACAGAAAAAGGATGGTTGTTCTTCAAAATGTAGTACTAGAGGCGCAAAACAATTACATCCCTAAAGTAGACAAATCTAAATGTAAAACTAAATGGCCAAAATGGTTTAATAGATCAATTAAAAAAAATATTCAGCGAAAAAAGGCACTTTACAGAGCATTAAAAAAGGACCAAAAATAAAGTATACAGAAAGAGTACACAGGACTGCAAACGCAAGTCAAAAAGGAAGTTAGAAAGGCCAAGAGAGAAATAGAAATGAACATTGCTAAGAGGGCTAAAACCAATTCCAAAATGTTTTTCCAATATTACAACAGCAAGAGAACATTCAAAGAGGAGGTTAAATGTTTAAGAGATACAAATGGCAAAATCGTAGATGAAGAAAAAAAAAGCAAATATATTAAATGATTACTTTTCACAAGTTTTTACAAAGGAAGATACGGACAACATGCCCCACATGTCATCCAGTTCCTATCCAGTTTTAAATAACTTTAGCATAACTAAGGCAGAAGTGTTAAAGGGACTAGGAGCTCTTAAAATAAACAAATCCCCTGGGCCGGATGAGATCCTCCCAATAGTACTCAAAGAAATGAAAGAAGTTATTTACAAACTTCTAACCAAGATCATGCAGCAGTCTCTTGACACAGGGGTGGTACCGACAGACTGGAAAATTGCAAACGTAATACTGATCCACAAAAAGGGAAACAAAACTGAACCAGGTAACTACAGACCAGTAAGCCTGACTTCTATTATATGCAAACTTATGGAAACTATAATAAGATCCAAAATGGAAAATTACCTATATGGTAACAGGGTCCTGGGAGACAGTCAACATGGTTTTAGGAAAGGGAGATCGTGTCTAACTAACTTGCTTGATTTTTTTGAGGATGCAACATCGATAATGGATAATTGCAAAGCATATGACATGGTTTATTTAGATTTCCAGAAAGCTTTTGACAAAGTCCCACACAAAAGATTAATTCTCAAACTGAACGCAGTTGGGATTCAAGGAAACGCATATACATGGATTATGGAGTGGTTAACATGTAGAAAACAGAAAGTACTGATTAGAGGAAAAACCTCAGAATGGAGTGTGGTAACCAGTGGTGTACCACAGGAATCAGTATTAGGTCCTCTGCTATTCCTAATCTACATTAATGATTTAGATTCTGGTATAGTAAGCAAACTTGTTAAATTTGCAGATGACACAAAAAGTAGGAGGAGTGGCAAACACTGTTGCAGCAGCAAAGGTCATTCAAAATGATCTAGACAAGATTCAAAACTGGGCAGACACATGGTAAATGACATTTAATAGAGAAAAGTGTAAGGTACTGCATGCAGGAAATAAAAATGTATATTATAAATATCATATGGGAGATACTGAAATTTGAGAAGGAATCTATGAAAAAGACCTAGGAGTTTTTGTTGACTCAGAAATGTCTTCATCTAGACAATGTGGGGAAGCTATAAAAAAGGCTAACAAGATGCTTGGATACATTGTGAAAAGTGTTGAATTTAAATCAAGGGAAGTAATGTTAAAACTGTACAATGCACTAGTAAGACCTCATCTTGAATATTGTGTTCAGTTCTGGTCACCTCGCTATAAAAAAGATATTGCTGCTCTAGAAAGAGTGCAAAGAAGAGCGACCAGAATTATTCCGGGCTTAAAAGGCATGTCATATACAGACAGGCTAAAATAATTGAATCTGTTCAGTCTTGAACAAAGAAGACTATGCGGCGACCTAATTCAAGCATTCAAAATTCTAAAAGGTATTGACAATGTTGACCCAAGGGACTTTTTTTAACTGAAAAATGAAACAAGGACCAGGGGTCACAAATGGAGATTAGACAAAGGGGATTCAGAACAGAAAATAGGAGGCACCTTTTACACAGAGAATTGTGAGGGTCTGGAATCAACTCCCCAGTAATGTTGTTGAAGCTGACACCCTGGGATCCTTCAAGAAGCTGCTTGATGAGATTCTGGGATCAATAAGCTACTAACAACCAAACGAGCAAGATGGGCCGAATGGCTTCCTCTCGTTTGTAAACTTTCTTATGTTCTTATGTTCTTATGTTCTTATCTAGCAGTCCTGTGTACTCAGTAACCCTGCTACTATTGGCTTGTGGTTGTAGGAGTCCTGTGTGCTCAGTAACCCTGCTACTATCAACTAAAGAACATGCATGCAGGCTTGGAGGAGTCTGTGTTTATCATATAAGGAACATGCATGCAGGCTCGGAGGAGTCTGTGTTTACCAAATAAGAAAAATGCATGCAAGCTCGGAGGAGTCTGTGTTTATCAGCTAAGGAACACACATGCAGGTTTCAGTGTTGTTTTGCTAGTGCCTTCCTGTTGCTGTACACGGGACACTCACTGCAGATCTACAGTGCAGCATCACTGAAGCTCCCAGTCAACGAGGTCTGTCTCCTTTGGGAGTGGTGCACTTGTGCAAATGCTGTGAAGAGAAAGGAACAGCATGGGAATGGCTAAAAACAGTTCCTCAGACGAAGATGTGATTTTTACAATAAAATATTAGTTATATATAACCAATCTGGGAGGGTTAACTAATTATTCACCCTTAGAAGATTTATAAAACATAATAAAAAAATAACATGATGTTTGCTAATTGTATTTCATGTTTACTATCCCTTATATTACAGTCGTCTCCACATACTGTATATGTAGCAACAATTCAAAATTGTTGCTACATTAAATTGGTCATTTAATGTTGATTAGTTCTCTTATTAATAATATTTAAATGACAGGTTAAGATCAAGGATTTACTATGAACAGTCTAATCAATAGTAGCATTTTATTAATTACACAAGTAATAAATAGAAATCAGAAAAAGTCAGAAAGTAAATCTCTTAGGCCCCGTTCACACTTGCTGAGTCAGCCTTGGGCCGTCTCAAAATCTCCGTTCACAGTTGAGGTTCTAGGGGGCCTAAGTGCGTTCACATACATGGCTGAAAAGGAAGCCTAAATTACGGCAAAGTGCTTGTCGGGAATGTAAACAGTGACGTAAACACTGCATTCCCGGAAGTCAACATAAGAGATTGAGCTAGAAAATTTGCAGATGTAAATATGGCAATCTTATTTTTTGCAACACTGTTGGTACTGTACTTATTGCATAAGATACGATAAAGGCGTGTGTTGACAGGGCAGTCGGTTACTGTGGAAAGAAGCGATCGTGTTGTATCATGCGCAAATGCAGCAAACAAGGATGTGTACATTACATTAGTCACAATACAGATTATTGTATTAATGGTGACTGAATATGCAACGTCGTATGCATTATTTATCAATATTGAGATTTACAATCTTAACTACAATCTGAAATGTGTGTATGTATGTGTGTGTATATATACACACACAGTGGCTTGCAAAAGTATTCAGACCCCTGACCAATTCTCTCATATTACCGAATAACAAATGGCACATTGAAATTTCGTTCTGTTCGATATTTTATTTTTAAACACTTAAGCTCAAAATCTGTAAGGTGACATTGGTTTTATGTTGGGAAGTATTTATAAGAAAAATAAAAAACTGAAATATCTTGCTTGCATAAGTATTCAACCCCCACACATTAATATTTGGTAGAGCCACCTTTTGCTGCAATAAGAGCTTTAAGTCTTTTGGGGTAAGTATGTACCAGCTTTACACACAGTGTCTGAGTGATTTTGGCCAATTCTTCTTGGCAGATTTGCTCCAGGTTGTTCAGGTTGGCTGGACGACGCTTGTGGACCTCAATTTTCAAATAGTGCCACAGATTCTCAATGGGATTGAGATCAGGACTTTGACTGGTCCACTGTAGGACATTCACCTTTTTGTTCTTGAGCCACTCCAATGTTGCTTTGGCCTTGTGCTTGGGAACATTGTTCTGCTGAAAGGTGAATTTCCTTCCAAGTTTCAGTTTTTTAGCAGACTAAAGCAGATTCTCTTGCAGTATTTTCCTGTATTTTGCTCCCTCCATTCTTCCTTAAATTGTAACAAGATGCCCAGTCCCTGCTGATGAGAAGCATCCCCACAGCATGATGCTGCCACCACCATACTTCACTGTAGGGATGGTGTGTCTTGAGGCATGGGCAGTGTTGGGTTTGCTCCACACATAGTGCTTTGAGTTTTGGCCAAAAAGCTCTATCTTGGTCTCATTTGACCACAAAACCTTTCCCCACATCGCAGCTGGGTCACTCTCATGCTTTCTGGCAAACTCCAGGCGTGCTTTCAGATGGTACTTTTTGAGTAACGGCTTCTTGCTTGCCACCCTCCCATACAGGCCAAGGTTATGCAGAGCTCTTGATATGGTTGACTGGTGCACCATTACTCCACTCCCAGCCATTGAACTCTGTAGCTCCTTCAAAGTGATTGTTGGCCTTTCTGTGGCTTCTCTCACAGGTATCCTTCTTGTTTGAGAGCTGAGTTTTGAGGGATGGCCTTTTCTTGGCAGTGTCTGGTTGGTGTGATGCAGCTTCTGCTTCCTGATTATTGCTCCAACTGTGCTCACTGGGATATCCAAACACTTGGATATTATTTTGTACCCTTTCCCTAATCTATGCATTTGTATTACTTTATCTCTAACTTCTGTAGAATGCTCTTTGGTCTTCATTTTCCTTCAGATTCACAGTCTTACCAATCATCTTTCAACAGTGGGGTTTTTATCCAGAAAATGTAACAGCAACTTTAATGGTTCACAGGTGGAGGCCAATGGTAAGGTAATTTTGTCCTCATTAGGGCAATTTCTTTCATCGGTGCAAACTGGGAGCTTCCACAGCACAGGGGATGAATGCTTACGCAAGCAAGATATTTCAGTTTTTTATTTTTCTTTAAAATATTTCCCAACATAAAACCAATGTCACCTTACAATAATTGATTCTGAGTTTCAGTGTTTAAAAATACAATCAAACAAAACGAAATTTCAATGTACCATTTGTAATTCGGTAATATGAGAGAGGGTCTGAATACTTCTGGAAGCCACTGTATATATATACACAGAGAGAGATAGAGAGAGAGACAGAGAGCGAGCAAGTTTTATGGTTTTAATGAAAGCTGTACAATGAAGAAATACTTACCATTCATGACTGACCCAGCATCATCATCGTCAAAAGTGTCGGTGTATTCAGTGCATTCCCCATTGTTATTTTCCGGGCTGGAGATCTCCGTAAGTTCCATAAAATCCAAGATCCGTGGTGGGTTTATCTCTGGCCTGCTGCTCAATATTTCCGAGAATTCTCGGACAAACTTGCAGGTTTTCAGCACAGAGATAACACGGACATAAAGGAGATAGCTGCTTCTGCATCCAGTGCTCAAAGAAAATCACAGACATTTACAGAGCTTTTTGAAATATTATAGTAATAAAATAATGACTTGGATCGCATTATTGTAAAAAAATTATTTAAAACAGCGCGTGTGAAAATAAATTGGACCTGACGCGCCTGACAAGCGCTGAATAAATGGACGTTGTTTGATCTACTACGCTCGACCTAGTAGTACAGTGGTTTGAACTACGTCACCGCATTAAGGCCGGCCCAGGGCCTGCGTTGGGTTCACACATACAGATAGGCCGGCTCTGAGGCGGCACTGGTACTTTCAGCCGCATCAAAAAGCTGGTCTAAAATTCACCAGGCCCAGGGCCGCCTTTTCATTTTTCAAGCGTTCACACATGAGATAAGGAGACCCTGGGCCGGCCTAAACCGCAAGTGTGAACACGGTGTTAGTCTCTGTGCACAAAACACAGGCCCAAAGCCCTCACTCCACTCATGTTGGCTAGCAGGCAATTGAAATATGACACTGTCTGACTCCTCACACACAAAACAGGCACTGCATCAACTCAAGCAAGCTGTGACTTAGCTAGTAAATTGCCCACATACAAGCACAGCCTCAATTGAAATGATGCAGACAATCTTAGAATATATCACATTAAGCTTATTAATGGTATTGTATGTACCAGTATAATGTGTTTGTTCTGTTTTTTTTTTCTTTTTGGTTTTTTGCTCTTTGCTTTATTGTTAATATTCAATCATATATAGTATTTATATTTATGTCCAATATTGTAAGTCTGAATTACAGCTCATTGATAATTGCTAATTGTTTTACCTTAATGGGGGGCCGCATGTGTGCTTTGTTTGCCACCTCAATGTTAGGTACAGTGTCGAGAAAAAGTTTGTGAACCCCTTAAGATTTTCACATATTTCAAACCTAAAATTTTATTAGATCTTAAGCTACGTCCTAATAATAGATAAAGATAATCTGATTAACAAATGACACAAAAACATGATATTTGTTTCAACATTTATTTATCCACAAATGATTCAACATTCAATATCCATGAGTGAAAAAGTATGTGAACCTTTAGATTCAGTAACTGGTGGCACCCCCTTGAACAGCAATGACTTCAACTAAGCGTTTCCTGTAACTGTTGGTCAGTCTCTCACATCTGATCTAAGGAATTTTGGCCCATTCCTCCTTACAGAACTGCTTCAACTCGATGACATTTGAGGGCTTCCTTGCATGGACAGCTCACTTCAGGTCCTGCCACAACATTTCAATGGGGTTTAGGTATGGACTTTGACAAGGCCATTCTAAAACACGGAATTTCTTCTTCTGCAGCCATTAGGATCATTGCCTTGCTGCATGACTCACTTTCGATTCAGCTTCATCTCACGGACAGATGGCCTAACATTCTCCTCTAGAATCTTCTGATACAATGCAGAATGCATGGTTGTGTCAGTGAACGGATGCTGTAATCTCAATGTAGGCTATTCTATCCCAGCATTAGAAGAAGACATTTTGCATGGGTGACGTCAGACCAGAAACAAGAACCAGGAAATAAATGACAGAGAGGTGGAGTTGGGTGAAGCTGAGCGATTGGTACCGCTCAGCATTCAATAAATGAATAGACAGTCAAAAAATAAAAGGTTGCAAGACAAACAAAAACACAGGACACGGCACATTAGCCAAAACAAAGAGATGAAACAAAACGGACTAACACTAAACAAACACGGTGAGCTGATATTTTTAACTATTATTGTTATTCTTATTATTATTACCTCCGTCTCCAATCCCGTTCTCCACTCACAACCCCGAGTGGGTGAAAACATGTTGCTTTTATGCAGCTGTACCGAGACTCGATTGCAAATCAATCATTCAGTTGGAGTCGCGGTACAACTGCACGTGAATTAATAAAGTGCAATTCCCTGTGCTCATATATTATTAATTTTTACTTGCACATGAAGTGCTGTGTAATCCTCATGCCTAAAATACAAATATACATTTTAAACACTTGTGTTACACAGACCCGTTTATATCCCGTGTACCAATGACTATACACCAACATTAACACACAACATAACACAAAATACACACAGGGGCGGGGCACTTTGCTACAAGTAGCTAAGCATTATTTTACATAACCACTAATTCCAAACCATTCTGTGTTAATCCCAGCCATTTCACAATAATAACAACACATTTCAGTGCTGTGTGGCGACTGAGAAGCGAGTCTCAGACTGTGACATACTTTGACTTGATTAACCTCAACCTGAAAGCCAACATCAGGCCTACAAACAGCAGGCACCCTGAGACACTGCCACACAAAACAACATTGCATAAGAGACCAGCAGAGATTCATGCTTCAGAGCTGGGTTTCATAATACAGATGAGGTGTGGTGCTTGTTGTCATGCAAATGTATTTTACTTTTTGTCACAGGTGGAAGCCTGAAAAGTACTGTATATTATGTTTGTTTTCTGTTTAGTTTCGCATGGTGGGAAGTGTTGTATTTGTTTACTTGAATGCAGTTGATTGGAGATGTTTTGGCTGAACCAGGCTTATAGAAGCATAATATTACTTCTGAGTAATCACTGAATTACTTCAATTTTTCATACATTGAGGGTTGTGATGATAATCAAGGAATGTATACTGTATAAATATCAACAAAATATTACCATGAATGAAGCAGCACAATACATCAACATTTATTAAGAGGTGTAAGAATCAACTGCAGCCAATGTTGCAAATTATTTCATAAATTACATATTGGGATACCGACACCTTCGTTGTTTCTTGGTAGTTGGTGTTATCAATTTGTTTTCGACGTACACTTGTTCACTGTTGCTCAATTTCAGCACCACCAAAATTCAGTAGTTTTAACCAAGGCAGCAGACAGCCTAATGCATGGAGTTGTCCATATCAGTACCATGTGGAATGTAGCATAAATGATGTTTCAGAGCCATGCTGAATGCAGTATAGGTGAGGAGCTGTCTGTTTCAGAGCCATGCTGAATGCAGTATAGGTGAGGAGCTGTCTGTTTCAGAGCCATGCTGAATGCAGTATAGGTGAGGAGCTGTCTGTTTCAGAGCCATGCTGAATGCAGTATAGGTGAGGAGCTGTCTGTTTCAGAGCCATGCTGAATGCAGTATAGGTGAGGAGCTGTCTGTTTCAGAGCCATGCTGAATGCAGTATAGGTGAGGAGCTGTCTGTTTCAGAGCCATGCTGAATGCAGTATAGGTGAGGAGCTGTCTGTTTCAGAGCCATGCTGAATGCAGTATAGGTGAGGAGCTGTCTGTTTCAGAGCCATGCTGAATGCAGTATAGGTGAGGAGCTGTCTGTTTCAGAGCCATGCTGAATGTAGTATAGGTGAGGAGCTGTCTGTTTCAGAGCCATGCTGAATGCAGTATAGGTGAGGAGCTGTCTGTTTCAGAGCCATGCTGAATGCAGTATAGGTGAGGAGCTGTCTGTTTCAGAGCCATGCTGAATGTAGTATAGGTGAGGAGCTGTCTGTTTCAGAGCCATGCTGAATGCAGTATAGGTGAGGAGCTGTCTGTTTCAGAGCCATGCTGAATGCAGTATAGGTGAGGAGCTGTCTGTTTCAGAGCCATGCTGAATGTAGTATAGGTGAGGAGCTGTCTGTTTCAGAGCCATGCTGAATGTAGTATAGGTGAGGAGCTGTCTGTCTCAGAGCCATGCTGAATGGAGTATAGGTGAGGAGCTGTCATGTCATGAAATGGCATGAATAAATACACATTTAAAGCGGAGATCTCCTTTGTTTGTGTCTGTCTTATCTCTGTGGTGCATGGGGCTATCTGTAGTGCTCAGATACGCCCCTTTTTTTTGGCTTCATTCAGCTCCTATCGGTCTCACTCGGCCATGGAAAGGTTTTCTCAGCTTTTTCCTGAGAAAAAATGACAAGACCTGTGCTTTACGTCTTTTTTATGATGTTGGACAAGGTCTGACATTGGACTAGAAAGGGAAAATTGTAATGTCGGACCTGATCCAACATAGGACTGCAAAGGGCTAAATTCCAAGAATGGTCAAAATGACCGCCTTGGTTGTTTTAGTGTTAAATGACCTTCACAGTGATTCATCATGAAATAAAACCCACTGTGTTTGTTGCTTCCTGTTAAACTGACTCAATTTGTATATTCTATTTTATCTACGGGCCCATTGATGCATTCAGTTTTCCGTGTGTTCTTTTATAACTGCTTCAATACACAAATAAGAGTTACCTTCGGCGATCTGTTAATATCCAAGACAAAACGAGTAGCACCATTGCAGGAAAGTAACTGGCGTCCGGCTGGGAATTCAAAAGTTTACAAACTAATCTTAATGCAAGTTACAAACTTATCTTAGTAATGGAATACCCAGATTTATTCTTGGAGAACAATTCTAATCCCCATTAGATTAGACAAGGGCTGTCCGGTGTCTCTTCATATATACAGTATATGGCTGATTGCGCTCCCCAGTATGACTGAAGTGTAATGCTGGCTCCAAGGATCAGCTTATTTTGCCTCTCCTGCGCATCAGCACACACAACGGCTGCGATGCTGGCTCCAGGGATCAACCACAGTGCGGTCTCCCCAGGGCATCAGCATGACAACCGTCTGGATTGAGCTAAGTAGGGTACATCTCTGGGATCTAAATGGACACCTTCCGTTCTCTGTGTTTTGTTGACTAGCCCATGACACCTCAAGCGGGCTTGACAGTGATTCGAGTATTCCATCATCACCCCCCTCCATCCCCCACTCAACTCAACCTAGCTTACTTACCTGTACATCAGCATTGCTTTCTTTCTATTGTGCTCGACATCCCCAGCCAGAATCTCTCTGTCTCAACCACAGCCAGTTGCTGCTCCTTTCTGCTGTTTCAGATAAGTTCTTCACTGTGTGATGCAAATCTTGGCCACTGAAACTGACATCTCTGAGAAACCGGGTTGTAGAGAGTCCTACAAATCCTCAACCACCCACCTTCACTGGTAAACCCGGACTCTCCATCCTTTCTTTTAGTTTTCAACAGAGGTGCTGCCTCCCTTACACATTTGTCACATGAATCTACAAAAGTCAAGCAGATAAGCATCTCTGCTAATACCCCAACGCAGACAGGTATAAGCTAAAATATTTGTCTGCTTGACTTTTATTAAACTTTTTAAAATGACAATGAAGTGATGACCATTTGATATTGTGATAAACCACTGTGACATGGTAGACTGAGTGGTGACGTCAGGCCAGATGCTGGAAGGAAAACACGACAGCTACTGCAGGCAATAGACGCGGCGTGCGCGTTTATTATTAACACAAAAAATAAATAAAATATTTTCACAAAAAAACATGGCTCACAGTGCAAAAACAAATGTTTAAACACAGGCAAAAATCACTAACACAAAAACTAAGCACACAGGGCAGATCGCTTTCACTGATCGTGTGTACGGTATGTTTTTTGTTTTGTTTTTAAGCTGCTCTGGCGCTGTTCTCTCCTCTGAACACCCACCCAGACTGCAGAGAGCTGCTGGCTTTTGTTTACTATGGCAGAGGGGTTAACTATCAATTATCTCATTACCCCTCAGCCACAACATGCACAAGTTTTTAAATTAGTAACTGGCAGAGGACTGGCTGCCTACCTCGCCTCTGCTGGAACACATTTAAACAAAACAAAAACGCACGGCTTTCGCCGTCATATACAATAAATAAATCATAAACCACAAAATACTAAACTACACATGGGAGGAGGGGTACCCCGTTCTAAAATAAACAAATAATCACGTACAGGGCTCCTTGCTCTGGTACAACCACTTTCAACCCATTTTAATGTCTTTACATGGCTTTTTATATATTATTTTTCTGTGGGCTGTGGGCAGGGATATAGATTGGTAGAGTGGTTATGTGTGATTTTGTAGTTATTCACCCTTTGTGCCCCTCCAGACAGCAGTGTTAAAGCCTCTGGTGGTGTTGTGTGACAGCCTATAGCTATTCCTTCCACGTCACTGTGTGCAGGTTGGCTCCCCTGTGTGAAGACTGGTTTCTTTTCCACTGTTTCCCAAGTGAGTTGTGTGGAAACTGGTCACAGGCCAGCTTGCTGCACATTGCTGATAACAGCCAGACTGAATAGCCACTGACTGTGCCCTTTCTATGGTCGTGAGAATTGAAAGTCACATGTATTAGTGGCAATGCTGTTTAATTCAATGCTTGTTCAGATTATATGGATGACAACACAAATTGAACAGCCTGAGGAGACACATGAATGAAAACAATCAGCTTAATTCCAGACATGAAATGGGCACTCCTACCTGGATTTAGGGTCATCCTGAATTCAGTGCTTGTCAATTAATCAATGGCAATGACATGTAAAGGGCAAGCTGTAAATACATCCCGTTTTTTTAAAACAAGTCAGTTATTATAGCCCTATGTGACAGGGTAGCCGAATAGATGACATCCCCAAACCAGACACGGAAGTTGAAAGAGACAACACAGACAGGTACTCGGGTGAAAAGCGCACTGTGGCGCCATTTTTATTAAACACAAAAGTAGATAAAAAGGTTGTACAAAAACATTGCTCACAGAGCAAAATAAGTATTTAAATAAAAAAAGGTCACGAACAGAAAAACTGACACCAACTAAACAAGTACAGTGCTGGTGCTTCCAGCACGGTTAACAATTGTTTTTATTTCGGTTTTGTTTTTTTGTCCTTGCACGCACGCATGCATGCACGAACACCCACCTTGAACACAGAGGCTGCAGGAGTTTTATACATGTGACCGTCTCATAATAATTACAAACACTCAAACAATAATTCAATAAACGGCACCAGCCACATTCCCACAAGTTGTTTGGCAGAGGAAGCACTGCTATCAGCACCTCTGTCAGACTTCATTCAAACCGAACAATAACAACAAACCGGCGTGTTTTTAACTAAACACAACATACATTCAACTCATACAAAGAAATGCAATACATCTCCTGTTCTTAAACCCCAAACAATACATTTCCTTTTTAAATAATCATACAGTACACCAAAATACAATACAATACATTCACCTGTGCTGAATAAACACACTATTTCGCTACATGCAGGGCTTTGCCCTGCCTTCTCTAATTATGTCAGGGCTCTCTTTTGACCTGCCACACCCTACACTTGAGTTATTAATGTGTTGTACTATATTATTATTACTACTATTAGTCATTTAGCAGACACTTTTACCAAACGTGATTTGCAGAGACTAGGGAGTGAACTATGCATCACAACTGCTGCTGCAGAGTCACTTACAATAGGACCTTGGTTTTGCATCTCATCCGAAAGATAGGTAGTATAATTGAGTTATTAATGTGCTGTAGTATAGGTGTTACAAGTGTGTTATTAATGTGCTGTAGTATAGTTGTTACAGGTGTGTTATTACTGTGCTGTAGTATAGGTGTTACAGGTGTGTTATTAATGTGCTGTAGTATAGGTGTTACAGGTGTGTTATTACTGTGCTGTAGTATAGGTGTTACAGGTGTTATTAATGTGCTGTAGTATAGGTGTTACAGGTGTGTTATTAATGTGCTGTAGTATAGGTGTTACAGGTGTTATTAATGTGCTGTAGTATAGGTGTTACAGGTGTGTTATTAATGTGCTGTAGTATAGGTGTTACAGGTGTGTTATTAATGTGCTGTAGTATAGGTGTTACAGGTGTGTTATTAATGTGCTGTAGTATAGGTGTTACAGGTGTGTTATTAATGTGCTGTAGTATAGGTGTTACAGGTGTTATTAATGTGCTGTAGTATAGGCGTTACAGGTGTGTTATTAATGTGCTGTAGTATAGGTGTTACAGTTGTGTTATTAATGTGCTGTAGTATAGGTGTTACAGGTGTGTTATTAATGTGCTGTAGTATAGGTGTTACTGGTGTGTTATTAATGTGCTGTAGTATAGGTGTTACAGGTGTGTTATTAATGTGCTGTAGTATAGGTGTTACAGGTGTGTTATTAATGTGCTGTAGTATAGGTGTTACAGGTGTGTTATTAATGTGCTGTAGTATAGGTGTTACAGGTGTGTTATTAATGTGCTGTAGTATAGGTGTTACAGGTGTGTTATTAATGTGCTGTAGTATAGGCGTTACAGGTGTGTTATTAATGTGCTGTAGTATAGGTGTTACAGGTGTGTTATTAATGTGCTGTAGTATAGGTGTTGCAGGTGTGTTATTAATGTGCTGTAGTATAGTTGTTACAGGTGTGTTATTACTGTGCTGTAGTATAGTGTGTTATTAATGTGCTGTAGTATAGGTGTTACAGGTGTTATTAATGTGCTGTAGTATAGGTGTTACAGGTGTGTTATTAATGTGCTGTAGTATAGGTGTTACAGGTGTGTTATTAATGTGCTGTAGTATAGGTGTTACAGGTGTGTTATTAATGTGCTGTAGTATAGGTGTTACAGGTGTTATTAATGTGCTGTAGTATAGGTGTTACAGGTGTGTTATTAATGTGCTGTAGCACAGGTGTTACAGGTGTTATTAATGTGCTGTAGTATAGGTGTTACAGGTGTGTTATTAATGTGCTGTAGTATAGGTGTTACAGGTGTTATTAATGTGCTGTAGTATAGGTGTTACAGGTGTGTTATTAATGTGCTGTAGTATAGGTGTTACAGGTGTGTTATTAATGTGCTGTAGTATAGGTGTTACAGGTGTGTTATTAATGTGCTGTAGTATAGGTGTTACAGGTACAGTATAGGTGTTATTAATGTGCTGTAGTATAGGCGTTACAGGTGTGTTATTAATGTGCTGTAGTATAGGTGTTACAGGTGTGTTATTAATGTGCTGTAGTATAGGTGTTACAGGTGTGTTATTAATGTGCTGTAGTATAGGTGTTACAGGTGTGTTATTAATGTGCTGTAGTATAGGTGTTACAGGTGTGTTATTAATGTGCTGTAGTATAGGTGTTACAGGTGTGTTATTAATGTGCTGTAGTATAGGTGTTACAGGTGTTATTAATGTGCTGTAGTATAGGTGTTACAGGTGTGTTATTAATGTGCTGTAGTATAGGTGTTACAGGTGTGTTATTAATGTGCTGTAGTATAGGTGTTACAGGTGTTATTAATGTGCTGTATAGGTGGTATAAGTGAATTTTGGGTTTTTTAAATCTTAAACCTGAAAATGAAAACTCGTCCTTACTCATATCTTGATACACATCACATTTTTTACGCGTTGGCAAATGATCCTCTCATGCGGACTGTGTCATGCAGACAATATAACACAGCCAGCCCATAATGAATGAGGGCTCTGTATGAAGAGACCACCATGCACACAAGATGGTGGTTGCAGTGTTCTAGTCGACACAAATGTGATGCAAGTTTTGAAGACGTAATTTGGACTAACAAGGAAAAAGGAAATTGTGCAGAAAAAAATGTTGTACAGTACAAAATATGTTTTTGCTAATTGTTTTAATATTTGGAGTGCAGGTAGGTTTCTTGTTAGAAACTCATCTCCTTCTCTGTCATCAGGTGCTCCACTAGACTGGGCTCCAGAGAGTTCACATAGAAGACCACTTTACCTCACAAGGTCAGTCTGACTTTATTAGGGCTCACTAGTCAAAGACTGCTGGAAGGCATGATCAGCTTTCTCAATATGAGAAGTGTAACGTACATGAAAATTACAGTCTGGAGTCTCACAAACGTGTGAAGTTATTTTATTTTAGTTCTTATTGTAATTCTAAACACTTCTCAACATATTTGACAAGTGCTTTACAGGCATGTGAATATTTATACAAATTAAATTACAAAAAACGAAAAAGCTCCTTCTTAATAAATGAGCCACATATCTGTGTGTTGGCCAAGGCATACACAATAAAAATAGGAATGCAGACCACCGAGGACAAGGTGAAAAACCAGCACAGTGCCATGGACCAGCCTGGCTCCTTGGAGGATGAGAACCACGCCCCTCTAAACAAGTACAGAATGAATGTGACCTGGGGGCAGAAGCATCCTTCATTAGTGCTGAACAGTGCTGGTTGACAGTTTTTTTGGGGGATTTTCTACGCATGTGTAAAGATATATTTAATCCTTTATATATATGTATAATTTAGCCGTCGTTTTGCTATGAATCATACAATGTTAAGGGTTATTTTTGAATTGTATTGTTTAGCTGTAGTTGTGTCAGTTGAGTCTTTGTATTGTTGCTAACCTACCAGAGTTATTAATGACAATAGGAGCTAGTGCCAGTGACTGTATCTGATTACTGGAATTATAGTGTATACAGAGGGACCTCGATTTTAGAGCGGAACCACAAAACAAAACACAGCAATGCAATGCAAGCGTGGCACACAGCACAGATAGCATGGGTGAAGAACAACCAGCAGAACTTAATCAGGGGTGCAGCCCGGTAACCAATCATATCCTCAATGTTGTCATAGAAACGGTCAGCACCTGTAACAATCAGTCACATACTGCAAGTACCTGCCTCAGAAAGGAAATACTGACAAATGAAAAGGAAAGGACAACTGTATTGCTTACTGTGAGCTGCTGAAAATGGAACAAGCCTAGTTTGAAAATAACTCTTAACATTTTAAAAACAGGAGCACAAACTTCTTTTTTTAACTAGTCCTTCTTTTAGTAATGGCATACAAAGCTCAAAAACCAAGAGGAAGGTCTCCCAAGCGTTATTACATACATCAGCACCAGTGGTGTAGTCCTAAATCCAAAAGTACAGGAACGCCAAATGATACAAATTCCTGTTTTATTTGTTCATTGAGCTTGAGGTAACATTGAATAGGTAATGCATGTGTCTCGCATGAGACCTTTATAGGCTACTCCCCGGGTCAGTGCTACCAGATTGGCAGTTTTCCAGCCAAATGTTTTTGCAGGTAAATGCCGTCGGTGGTCTAGTTATTTTTATCGTGCATGTTCTTTTTCTATTTCTTTCAATTATGAGGTTGTCACCAGCGCAGATTGTTAGGTTAATTACCGCAGCCGTGGTTCCGTGAAAGAGAAGGCAACCAACAATTGTATATGGGATATGCCTGCCCATTGGATAGGTATTGCTGAGCTCTTTATACCAGAGCTGCCGATAGGCCCCTTCCTGGGATGATGCATTTGGTCCCGCCAGGTTTACGGTAAGTAATGTATACCAGAGCCATCGCGAGGGAGAAGGAACGACAGCATATGAGGGACGTACAAGCACTGTCTAACTCAGAGGTTAGCGATGTGAACTTACACCCTCAAGGACCCTTGTGCCTAAAGGCAAGGCAGGATCTACCGCAATAAGACGGTAGAACCTGGAGAAATTATAAGGCGTAGCCCAGCTAGCCGCAGTACAAATATCAGACATTGAGGCACCTCTGAAGAGGGCCCAAGATGTAGCCAACCCTCTAGTGGAGAGTGCAGCTACCTTACCAGGTGGGGGCAAGCCAGCACAATTATACGCAGTCGAGACTGTATCCACAATCCAATGTGACAGACGTTGCTTAGAGAGGGGATGTCCTAGGGTCTGTGTCCTGTGACAGATGAAGAGCTGGTTAGATGGACACAGAGCTCTTGTCCTATGCACGTAGCATCTCAATGCCGGCACTGGGCAGAGGAACTTCAATCTCTCATCCTTTGTTGAAGCAAATGTTGGTGGATGGAAGGACTCCAGTTCCAGTTCCTCACCTTGGGGCGGAAAGCAGGGTTGGTGCACAGAGCTATCTTCCCAAATATGCATGCAGGAGCTGTGGACAGACAGCGCCTGCAGCTCACTGACCGGTTTAGTGGAGGTGATAGCCAAGAGGAAGGCTGTCTTCATAGACAGGTACTTCAGCTTTATGGAGTGTATGGGCTCAAACGGATCCTTTGCGAGAGCCTCCAGTACAATATTAAGACTCCATTCGGGGAGAACGGTCCTCCTGGGAGGGCATAATCACAGAGCGCCTTAAAGAAAATGGTAAGCCAAAAAATGCGCACCTGGAGACATTGAATTTACGGGGCATGCTGACACTTTGCATCGTTGATGGTGAGGCCCAGCCTCGCCAGATGCTCTGTCACAACCGTTGTGTGGGCCATCACTCCCTCTTGCGACTGGGAACAGTACAAGGAGCTAGTGAGAGGCTGAATGGCAGCACAGCAAACTCATAAATGCTTACTTGAAAAAGAAAAGTGGAGATACTTTCTGTGCTCTGGATAAATGGAAACGTGAAAGTATGTGTCCCGTAAGTCCACGGTGGTGAACCAGTTGTCCAGCCGGACGGACTGGAGGATGTGACGATGCATCAGCATTTGGAACCGCCTTTCTTTTAAGAACCCGTTGAGGAGCCTCAGGTCTAAGATGGTGTGGCAGAGCAAAGCTCTGCCCTTTAAATTGGCAGGGATGGGGTTAACTTCCCCTACCTGCCTGGGTTTATTATGTTCAGGTGGCTGGGGTTGATTAGTTGATTAGGTTGATTAACGATCAGTCAGCGCCCAGCCACCTGATATAAAAGGAGGCCTCTGCTTCTCATTTGGAGGAGAGGGAGCTGAGGAAGCAGGTTGGGTTTTTTTGGGTTGTTTGGAAAGTTTGAATCCAGTGAAGGCATTGCCCAGCCTGGAAATTGTTATTTTTGTAAGTTTTGCTTTTTGTCTTTCTTTGTGTTTAAATTGCTTTGTTTTGGCCCTTGTGCCCTTTCATTTTTGTGTTTATTTATAATAAAATAGTTATTTTTTTGAACTGCAGTCTGTCTCTGGGCCTCTATCCACTCGCCAGCCTGCCACAGATGGGGTGAAAGCCGCCGTTATTTTTGGGTACAGAAAATACCTGAGTAGTACCCCTCTCTGTGGGAGGTGGGGTCTACGAGACGAATGGTTCGCTTGCACAGCTAGGCGGCCGTTTCCTTCTGAAGTAACGAGGCCTGGAGAGGGTCTGTCATCAAAGTATTTGTCATGCCTCGAAAGGGAGGAGGTCCCAAGCAAAACTGATCTCGTAACTATTAGGCCTTAGGTCACCCAACGGAGCCGTGGGGACTGGAACTGTTCTAGTGACAGTTCGAGTTTGACCTGCCCCAAGTGGAGATGCTAGGAGGGAGCAACGCGGCCACCTGCTGGAACACCTTGCGTTCCCAGTGGGATCTCTGCAAGATCTCCTCTATGACAGGCCCAAAGGTATGTCCTGGGGATATAAGCGTGTTAAGCAGTGCAGCCTTATCCACATCAGGAACTCTGGCTTGTGACACAGTTGTCTACGAGTCATGATCAAGCTAGCCAGGCTCCAGCCAAGCACTTGCCCTTGGAGACCAGAGATCTGCAGCAGCGTGCTGGACAGGAGAC
This sequence comes from Polyodon spathula, assembly GCF_017654505.1. Lineage (NCBI taxonomy): Eukaryota > Metazoa > Chordata > Actinopteri > Acipenseriformes > Polyodontidae > Polyodon > Polyodon spathula. The sequence continues at coordinate 32,124,417 of NC_054540.1, read as the reverse complement.
GTAACTCCGTGGCCATCGGCGTGGGGAGCAGGGCCTCGCGCAGTACACCATCCATGTAAGCAGTAAGCACACTCGCTGTATTACACAGGTGAGTTGCCTACGCCTCTGTTGAATACGCCCACTTGAGATGCGTTTCCGTCACCTTACATTGAGGGTACAGGCATGTTGGGTCTCTAGCCAACCCACCCACTGGCGAGGCCTTAACTAGGGCCGCAATGGTGGAGTCTACCAGGGTGAACCCTGCTAGGCCAAGCTTATCCTCACTTTCTAAGGAGGCAAGCGGTGTGGCCTGTCTTAGCACACTGGGGCCCGAGGCCAAACAATCCCAGGAGGAGTGTACCTCCTCCATGAAGTCTGGGAAGGCTGGGAACATCGGAGGGCGAGGAGCCATTGCCTGCATCCTGAAAATGGATCCCATAAATGCCTACCCTAACCGCATAGTCGCACACACCTGGTCAGCGCGTAGCATGTACCAGGGGGACACAAGGCTGCAGTGGGCGAGTTGAAGTAGAGAGTTGAAGTAGAGAGCAAAAACATGGTAGAAAGATAGTATACGAAGGTGAGCAGGCCTACGCAGCCGGAAGGGTCTACTCGACAGCGGGGATGCAGCAAGGCCTAGCCTCGTGGAGGAGAGCGCGGCTGGAAGGGTCACTCAACAGCGGTGATACAGCAAGGTCTAGACCTGTGGAGGAACTGTGTATTCTCAGAAAGAATAGAAAACCACTCGGGGCTGACTGCACAGGCAGTCGCTCACACTGCCTACCACACAAGCGAGGAGGCTGCTGAAAGACAGAACGGCAAAAAGGCTCTGTCTTTTTCAAAGTCGTTGATTCCGGGAAAGCGTCAAGCAAGCTTTCAGCAAGAATGCAAGGGAATTCGACTCAAGAAGCTCTTTTCCATCAACACGCTCAGCTCAACACAGAGGTCTTACCATGCCGTCTTGAAAAAGAGAAACGGTTTCCTTTGAATTTTATTCCCTCGGTGGGCACGATCGAGTGCATCATCCCAGGAAGGAGCCTTTCAGCAGCTCTGGTATAGAGTGCTCAGCGATACCTACCTAATGGGCAGGTGGTCGTCTTTGAATTGAAAGGGAACTTCAATCGACACAACTTCCTGTATAGTATATCACGTCCTTCCCTTGTCTTTTTTCTGGGGCTCTGCATCCAATAAAATAACGAATCACACAAACATTGTTATTCAGAACTGCACAATTACAGTTGTTTTTCAATTTATTTTTAAAGAATGTCTCCACTGACAGTTCTGGACAATTTATTTTTTCACGACATTCTGAATACATTTTTTTTTTTCCTGTACCGATCGCGTTTGATCTGATCAGATAAAAAAAACACAAAAAAAAAACCAGAGGTTCTGGTACTGTGAGAAAAAAATAGTGAGAAAAAACAAGCAAAGCAGATAAATAAATACATAGTTTATAATATTAATGTTTTTTTTGTTTGTTTGTTTTTTATATAAATGTGTAGCACTTATTTATGCTTTTGTAATATATATTAAATCTTAGATGTGCGGTTTTACTAAACGCGGTATACTAAATGCCTGTTACAGTAGTTTCCTCAATGAAGAACACAATCTCTAGTTAGTCATTGTTAATCACATTTAATCACAAAAGATCAATTCATTTGATTAATTTAGGGCTTAAATCTTTTTTTTTTAACAGGACTCATAATATTAAGTTTTTCTTTCTTAAACACTCTCAAACAGTAATGTTGAAGCTTACAAGTAACAAACACTCAGACATTCTAATTGCATATAGATGAAATTCACAAATACGTAATACATCCTTATTGTGGTTATTGATAGTAACTCACAAACAACTCCTACAACTCTCATACATACCCAGTATCTAAACATATTTGGAATTCACTTTTGATCTGATTACAATTACAATTTGCTTAACAAATAACATTATTATAATTATCATTACATTTCATACATAAACTTTTTATAATCACTTCAACAAGAATAAAATTAAATAAAGGTTTGTGACAGAAATACAATGCGTTCTGGTGATAAATCTCCCTCCCGACCTGTGAGGGAGCCAAAGAACTGGAGGGGAAGTATCTGGAAAGGCTGGCCTGACAGTTCGTTTCCGTTCAGCCTGGAAACAAGCGAGACTCTGTTGTAAGACTGTACTGACCTGAAAGGTAAACGAGGGGCAGCTGCAAGCAATAAGGCAGCTGCAACCGTTTACCTAGATGTCATGTGGGAGTACATATAGGGGCCAGGGTAACGCTGATCTTTTCCTTCATTTGAGTTAAACGGTGGGAGAGTGAAAGACTGAGAGAGGAGCTCTCAGAGTGAATCAAATACGTGTTGTGTGTTATTGTGTCTGTCCATATAATTGTCTGTTTTTGTGTTCACTAATAGACAGTTAAGCACACCTCCGGAGCTGTCGCCAGGGTTAACACGATCCGGAGCACCACTGCACACCACACAACCTGTGTCTGCACGCACCCAGGACTGGTGACCGCATCTTTTGTTTTTGTTCTGGACTGTGCCCTGTTTTGTTATCCCCGTGCTTTACACATTGTTGTGTATTGCTGGGGATTTATTATTTGTCGGTCACCAGACCTGGAAACCAAAATAAACACGAATTCACGCAAGTCTCGTTGTCTGCCTGTCACTCCTGCACCACATCACCGCTACATCTGTTCCCTTTACCAGCCACTTTGCCACAAGGTTACATTTAATAGGCTTCATACAGTATATCTTCATTGATGAATTTACTCTTAAATGTCAATTACAGGTATGGACTAAGATCCAGATTTTCATTGAGACATGGTTCCATTGTTTTCAATGCAGATATCCATTGAAAACTGATCCCACAGATGGTGACGTCTTTAGCAGTGTCATTATCCTTTTTCAAATGTTGGGCTACTGGAAATGTAGTGGGGTTGATTCGAATGCTTTCTCAATTTTCCACAAAGTGGTATTCTAAATGCCTGTTAGTTTCCTCAATGTAGTTTGTTGCATTTCTTGCAGATAATGCATTATACAGTTCCTTCAGAGGTGCTTGTAAAAGGTTCATGGATATTGAATGATGATTTAGTGCCTCTGATCTCAGTTTAGGTGTTAATGTACTTACAGGTATACATTGTGGTTTATTGCATGGATATTCCCCACAATGACGAATCTTGCTGTAAAATGTTGACGGCATCTTGAAAATAGGCTGTAGATGGATCTTGCTGTAAAATGTTGACGTTTCTTTGCACGTTGGTAGGGTTATAAGTGAGGACCAGAGGAATTCTGTTGTTTACTGTTGTTATATAAAGCATCCTTTCTGTTGATTTTAGAAATGCAAGCTTTAGCTTCAGTGATGATCTTATCTGGAAACCCTACATTTAAAAAAACCAAACAAACACATTTCCTCACTTTTGGTGAAAAAGTCTTGATCATCACTGCAAATACGTCTGTCTTAAAATTTAGGAATAGGGAATAGATTCAGGGCAAGCCTTTGGGTGTGAGGAGTCACACTACAGAAGATAGTGGTGTTAATGGTGAAATTCAAAGCTGTGACGGAGATGGAGATGGAAATTTGCTGCAGACTGAATAAACTGTTTTAAATCTTCAGAAGAGTTAGTTTAAATTCCAAAGATGTCATCAATTTATCTGAGATATAACTTAGGTGTGTTTCCATTGTGTTTCTGTAAAAAAGGACGGCATATGATGGTCCCATTTTAGTTCCATGCTAACACCCCTTACTTGAGTGTAATCATTTCCATTAAAAGAAAAACAATTCAAAGTCAGTACAAGTTTAGCCAGTTTCAAAAAGAAATCTGTTGGGGCTCTTTCATTATCCGTTCAACATTTAATGCATTTAATGCAAATAAACTGCAAAATAAAAGTAATACAGTAATATTGTCTTCCTTGTGCTACTTTATTGACACAATCTTCCATACATGACAAAGGGAGCTTCTTCCTTGTCTTTCTCATTCACTGCAGGACAGACACAGACATTACATCTCCCTCCTAAACTCAGGCTGTGTTTCAACTGGTCAAAGCAAAAACATTACGACAGAGGGGATGAGGAGGAGAGAAGGCAGTAAAGATAAAATATTGAGACAGAATATTAATGAAAAGGAAGTAAGAGCTTTTATTGAACAATGACAAGCCTTAAAGAAATCCAATGCATGACTAAACCAGTATAAAAGCAAATATTAAAAACTATCTTTGCATTGGCAAACAAACAAACATTGTAATGCCTTTGCTTTCTATACAGATGATTCATTTTTTTGCATGCATTTTGTAACCCTTTTTATTTTACCACTTAGTCATTTTCATTTCAGTGCACTGTTCTGAGGATTATAGATGTATTGGAAGGTAAACAAACATCTCAATACTGTTGAACAAAAGTTTAACCTTCCCAGGCCCTGCTCAAAACTTGCAACTTCTGTGCCTGAGTCTCCCTCCTGGTTGTAACAGCCTGGCCAGTGACGCTGTCCTGTCACACACATACAAAGCCCAGAGATCTGAACCACATATTGAACAACAAGCCCCACAGTCCCTCTCTGACGATAGAATGAAGAAATCAGGAACAATGTAGACACCCAGTGCTGGCATGCTGGTTTTCGACTGGCTGTGAGAGTGCACAGCTGGTTCAAGAAAAAAAACAAAAAAACAATTGATTAAAAGAACCTTCAGTGAACTGTAAAGTTCTGAAGTTACTCTTGCCTGGGCTCTTGTTAGAGGGAGCACAGCAAACTAACTCTATTAACCCTATCCATTAAATTCAAACATGCTGGCAGTTACCCATCTCTGGGGGCTGCAGGCATTCCTCTGCATTCTTCTTTCTATAAGCCAGATGTCTTTAAAGGGGAAGTCTTTGGAAGCCTAGAGCCACACCCCTCACTGACACAGCCTGCACCCCTCTTTCATAAGTCGAAGGAACAGTAAGAGAGGCCAGAAAGGGACTTTTTCATAGAGTTCATGGTAAGTGGAATATTCCTTGTTCGATTCAAACCATTTTATGTAAACATTTCTTGTATTTACTAAATTATATATATATATATATATATATATATATATATATATATATATATATATATATATATATATATATATATATATATAATATATATATATATTTACAAATAAATGATTAACCTCTACGGCAAAAAACATTTTTGCTTTTTGCATTATTTCGGCAAAATAACTTTTTGTTTTTTAATTCACATAAAGTTGTTCAGTATTTATTAATATTCATGCAAAATGTAAACAAGATTCATCAAAACAAAATTTCTCCTTGATTTTAAAGTGCATTTTAATTATCTAGTTCTTTACAATGTTTTTCTTGATTGTTTTCTCTTGGTAAAAAAGGTTCAATATAACAAATTACCTACTGATATGTGTGTGTGTATATATATATATATATATATATATACACACACATACAAATATAGCATTGTACATCTCCATGTGTTGCTACCTGTAATTTTTCTTTACATTGTTAACATACTGACAACTTTTTACACTTATAACTTTAAAGTCCGCTCTAGTGCACTGGGGATTGAGGTCTGTCCTCTAAATCACTGCAGGAAGAATGATTTTAAAAAAAAACATAACAACACGTGGGGGTGTGTAACACTATATTTTTTGGAACCCCGCTACTTACGCTTTAACTAAAAATGTAACTAAAATGCTACATTCGTAACAGATTTACTAAAGAACTAATAAAATGCTACATTGCAAATGCAAAATAAAAAATGCTACAAAGAGCAAAAAGGTTATCTTAAACACTTAGAAATAGTGTTTTGATTGTCCTTTTATTTTTCATTGTTAATAATCTTTTGCCAAATATATATACGTCACACATTTTGCGCCAATATTTTTCATGCAAAATGTTCTTGTCATTTTCCTGTCATATAAACCTTGTTGTTGGTAGTAGAATGCATGTGTGATTAATATTACTATAACACACAGCATGCATTCTCAGATTCCAGCCCAGGAGATCATGGATAGACCACAAGAAACTCTCCCAAACAATGCAGCTGGAAATTCAGAGACCCTCTGTCTGGAAAAAGGCTTGGAGCTGGAAGAAGAGGGTATGATGGAGAGAGGAAAGTGGGAGAACAAAATGGAGTTCATGTTTTCCATGGCAGGAGAAATCATTGGTCTGGGGAACGTGTGGAGGTTCCCCTACCTGTGCTTCAAGAATGGAGGAGGTGAGTGAGTGGAGGAAATTGATTGAGGGAGGGCGAGGGGTATCAGTAACCTATGAGCCTGCGAGCACTAGGGCGAGGGGTATCACTAACCTGTCAGCCTGCGAGCACAGGGGCAAGGGGTATCACTAACCTGTCAGCCTCCGAGCACAGGGGCAAGGGGTATCACTAACCTGTCAGCCTGCGAGCACAGGGGCAAGGGGTATCACTAACCTATGAGTCTGTGAGAACCAGTGCATGCACTAGCACTAACTCCCTCTAGCCAGTCGCCATGTCGCCACAAGCAAAATGTTTTCCCTTGTAGCTCAAGTTCGCCATGGTGGCAAAGGCTTTGAAAAATGTACTTGTGCAAGACTGCCAGCACGATTACTTTCAACGTGTGCTGGTAGATGAATCAATAAACACTGTTTAGTTTGATTTCATTTGTTTAGTTTGATTTCAATTAAAGCTCTTTAGCTTGTTCATGTAAAATGTATGCCACAAACGTTGTGTTTGGCAGGACAACAGAGGTTCTAATTAGAAATAGTCAGCGGATGGCGTTGCTTGTAAACAATATTTTTTTTAAAAAACATGGCATCAAAACAGAAAAATTCTTGATATGTTTCTCAAAAAAAAAATTGTAGACAAATTATCAGAATCTTGTTCCGAAAGATGTAGCCCAATGAATCCTACCATGTAAACATAACTAAAATGTGACTGTGACAGGGAGGTGAAGCAATCATGATTTCAAACATACCCTCTGGTCTCGAAAGAACATTTTCACATAAGGCAAGCCAGAAACACACAGCTTCAAAAGAGCACAGTTTTTTTGGGGTTTTTTTTTCCAGTTATTTGCTATCTCTTTAAAATGTGTTGAAATGTATTTTGGAAATAGTAACAGAGTGGATTCAAAAAAGGAACAATTTAATAAAAAATAAACACATTTATTATTTTAAAAAGAAGGATTCATCTCACTATGATATTGTAGCGATCTCGGTTAATGCAGGCAGGAGCATCATACAGGGCGAAACAATTCACACACAGCCGGGGGGCGGGTGTGAACATGGGACCGCTCGCACTAAAGCACAGCACCAATATCGCTGCACAAAAGAACAGGTGTTACAGGCTAATTCTCACCCCAGGCAAATTCTCATCCCATGAGAATTAGCCTAGGCTAAAACTCATCCCTGTGATAATTAGCCTAGGCTAATTTTTACCCTAGGTAAGTTCTGACCTAGGTTAATCCTTACCCTGTCAGGCTAATTCTGACCCCCAGGGCTGTGAAGGTTTTTGGAGATTTTAGCAATCAGAAAGATAAGATGATATGTGTCCTTAGTGTGATTTAACATTTTTGTTACCTTAATTAAATTAAGATTTATTATTTTTATTATTTAAATTTAATTAACTTAGTATCCTTCATTTTGGCACTAACCTGATAGTGTGGGTGAGAACAACAAGACAAGCACTAGCATGAACCTGATATTCTGTGTGGGACTGTGAGCAGCAAGACAAGTACTAGCACTAACCTGATACTTTGTGTGGGACTGTGAGCAGCAAGACAAGCACTAGCACTAACCTGATACTCTGTGTTTGACACAGAGTATTTTATAATGCAGTGATAAGGTGGTGTCCTCCAAAATCTGGAACTTTGATTGAGTGGAAATTACCGGTTATAAAATCATAAAAGTGCAGTGTGTTTGAATTGACTACCCCTGAGTAGTGTACATTACACAATGCTGGACAATTTGTGGTCTCATTAATCGGCCCAAGAGATAAATGTATAAAAGACAAGTGACAACACAGGGCAGCGTGTTCTTATCCATTACCTCAGTAGCGCAGAGATTAGAGGCACTGTGACCATGTTTCTGAACAGGCCATCTCTTTGTCTGAGTAGAATGACCCAATTCACAGGTTGCTCCTGCACCAGCTATCTGAATTCCGTTTAATGGAATATTACATTACAGTAATTCCGCTTTGCTTTCGCTATGATGTAGCACAGTAAACATGTATACAGGATCACAGTGGATTAGATAAAAAGGCAAAAACTCTAGACAAAATCACCCAAAGTCTATTATTCTAACTAAGGAACATCATCATAATCACAATCCATAAACACAGTTGGAGCTGCGAGGTGTTTAAATTGAATATGTGAAGCACCAACTTTATCAATATCCATGTCTTTATGTGTTATGATGATAGCATTTATGTTCTATCTGGTCTACTTTAATAGCAGTTATACTGTATAGATACTCATAATCACAATCCATAAACACAGTTGGAGCTGCGAGGTGTTTAAATTGAATATGTGAAGCACCAACTTTATCAATATCCATGTCTTTATGTGTTATGATGATAGCATTTATGTTCTATCTGGTCTACTTTAATAGCAGTTATACTGTATAGATACTCAGTTCCCATTCAAGTTTCAGATTTTAAAGGCAGTGTGCCAAGTTAAGAAAGCTTTAACGTGCCACTAAACCCTTTATAGTGCACAAATACGAGCCTACCCTTCTGGCTAATTAAGAACAAGATATGTGAGTAAACTATTTAGCAGCTGAAATGAAGGCTGTCATCAAGGCAGCTGGAGTCGAGAGATGCTCTTCACACAAAGCACTGATTCATTACCAAGGCCTGAGTCTGGCTGGAGAGATAACCCTCTGGTGGGTATTAAAGATATCATTTTAATAAGAACAGCAGGGCATGTTTCTCCCTTTCTTTCCTAGGAGTGGTACCAGACACTGAAAACAGGAAACTAGGTATAGATATAAACACGCTTATATACCACATGAAACCAGCTTACAGAATGTGTGCCTGTAGTACACAGTGTTAAGAATACCCAGCCTACAGAATGTGTGCCTATAGTATACAGTGTTAAGAATACCCAGCCTACAGAATGTGTTCATGTGTAGATGCTGTGATAGCACACATTCACCTGGTAATGTCTTAACAACCATAAACTGAAATTAAGTTAATTATGTTTGAACAGAAATGGAAATCCTAGTCAGTTTCATTTTATGTACCTAGTAACATGTGAATATCAGACCATTTAAAATGTAAAACACTCATAGAAAATATACTGACATACATATTTTACTTAAAGATTAGACATTATGCCACTGAAAATGCCACAGTGAATCTGCACTAGAGAAGTGGTTTGCTGGTTGTGAGCTTTAAGGTGGCAAAATAAATAACTGAACTATTGAATTGAATTATGCTGTTTTATAACAGTTTAATAACATTGAATGGTATTTTTCTTTCACACACTTGGAGCAAAAACCGTGGTCGATCTGCTCAAGTCTTCAACACTATTTGCTCCCGTTCTCTGAGTGGAATACAAACAGGTTACTGTCTAAGATGTACGCTGAAGCCCTCTAAAAATGATTATTTCTGGCTTTTTAAGACAATACATTTTATATCGCTGCAGAAAAAGCTTTGTTTATGTAGCCCATAAGGTCTGACTTTAGTTTAGAAGATCTTTATTTTTTATTTGTTGTGTTTCACAATCACAGTAAATAAGTGATATCTGATCTAAAGAGCATAGTAATAATCTACAGCACAAAGGGGACCTCTATCTTCATTTCATCCTCATATCCTGTTGTTGTTGTTGTTGCTGTAGCCACTCATAAACAAAGCAGCCCATTCCTGAACCTTTATTGTGAATAGAGACTTGGCATGCCTAGCTTTAATTGTTTAGTTCTGTTTGCACGGGAAGTGCATTCACTTTTCCAGGAATGTTGTATCTGACAGATTCTCTCTGTCTCAGTTCTAAAAAAAAAAAGCCAAACCATTGTTCAGAGAAAATCCTTTGAAATGCACCATTGTAGCATTTGAACAACTATCTGGTGTAATTACTGCACTGGTTCCCCTGTCTGTGTGGCCTGCATTTCTTAACTGCTTGTGTGTGACAGCTTCAATGTGTGTTCATTAGCCCTCCTAGTAACCTGTCGTGCAAATTATAATTTGTACATGATACTATTGCAAGCAACCATACTGTCTGCTAAAATGGACTGGAATGTAATTCTATGAAAAAGGAACATAACCTGCATTCACAAGTGTGATTCTGATTGTGTGCTTGATGATTCCACTATATCTCTCAATGGCATGTCTCTGCAGGTTCCACTATATCTCTCAATGGCATGTCACTGCAGGTTCCACTATATCTCTCAATGGCATGTCACTGCATGTTCCACTGTATCTCTCAATGGTATGTCACTGCTGGTTTCACTATATCTTTCAATGGCATGTCACTGCTGGTTTCACTATATCTCTCAATGGCATGTCACTGCTGGTTTCACTATATCTCTCAATGGCATGTCACTGCAGGCTCCACTATATCTCTCAATGGTATGTCACTGCAGGCTGCCATCCTGACTAGAGCACTAGTCCATTTCCTGTCTGTTTTCCAGGAGCCTTCCTCATCCCCTACCTCATCTTCCTTGTCTTCTGCGGGATCCCGATTTTCTTTCTGGAGACGTCTCTAGGACAGTACAGCAGCGAGGGGGGAGTCACTGCCTGGAGGAAGATCTGCCCTCTCTTTGAAGGTAGTAATAGAATGAAAAATAACATAAATAAAATTTGTAGTCTGCGAAGGCTGCATTTGCACAATTTGTTTGATGGGGGAGGGGAGACGACACACCACTTGTGCTCCTCTGTTCAGTATTTTGATGAACTGAGTTTGATCTCCACTTTTCTGTCTGTTCACAGGAATTGGCTATGCCTCACAAGTGATTGTGACCTACCTGAATATCTACTACATCGTCATTCTGTCCTGGGCTATTTTCTACCTCTTCAACTCCTTTAGTGCCACACTCCCCTGGTCTACCTGCGATAACGCCTGGAATACAAGTGAGAACAAGTCACGAGATATTGTTAACAGTTACTAAAGTATCTACTGTGTTTTAGTGTTATATATCCCCTATGAAATGTGCCAATTAAGAAAATAAATTAACTGATAGTAGCACATGTTTTAAATGAAGAATCATAACATGAATGCCTTAGTATTGGTTAAGGTTAACTTTGTCAGTTCTTTTCAAGATTTTAAAGGCTTCAGTCCAGTCCCCCCTATTCTGCTTAATCCAGGCTAAATACTGTACATTCAGATCTTTCAAGCTCTCTTCATAGCTCATTCCTTTAAACCTGAAGATTAGTCAAGGTGCTCTTTGTTGGACTTCAAGACCACAGTGTCCTCTTGGTAATGTGGTGACCAACACAGTATTCTAAGTCCAGCCTCGCCAATGCATTATCGGACCTCTTCAAACCTCCTCTGATTTGTACTCCACTATATACCCACAGCCCTGGAGAGGGCAACCTTGGCTCCTATACTCCTCGCCATCTTGAGCAATAGAACTGAATGATGTCATCAACAGACATTTCGAACCTAAACAAACAAAAAAGTTACCAAGTCATCTAGAACCTACCAATCCTTCCTCACTTTGTTTTCAAATATTTTGAACCTTACAGAAACAAGGAGTAGCTGGCTCATGAAGCAAATTATGCTGTGTATGTTACAGATGTAGTCCAAGGTTAGGCCATTTGCATATTAGCTAATTTGCACTTTCCTGTTTGATTCAGAACTTTGTGTAACAGCTAGATATTTTCTAGCTGTTACACAAATGATCCTACAACTGCTAGATGCTGCTAAGGTCAGAAGAACAATATTCAAAGATTTCAAAAGTTTAGTTCATTTACACATTAGCTAGATCATTTCAAAAGTAATTGTACAATTTAGATAGTGTGCAGTGGCAGCAAAGGATGAGCAGAGCATAGCAAACACACATATATAAACTGGCAAACTTACCTCTGTGTTCTTCAGAGGAGCTTCCAGGGGCTTTGCAGTGCAAATATGGAGCTAAGGCTTTTTCTTTCAGTGTAAGTTTAAATTTCAACTCAGATTGTTGTGATATGTAGAAGAACTAAATAAATATGCTGAAGAACATTAAACAGAAATGAAGCAATGCTGTCATAGGGAGTAGGGTACATAAGAACATAAGAACATAAGAAAGTTTACAAACAAGAGGAGGCCATTCGGCCCATCTTGCTCGTTTGGTTGTTAGTAGCTTATTGATCCCAGAATCTCATCAAGCAACTTCTTGAAGGATCCCAGGGTGTCAGCTTCAACAACATTACTGGGGAGTTGATTCCAGACCCTCACAATTCTCTGTGTAAAAAAGTGCCTCCTATTTTCTGTTCTGAATGCCCCTTTGTCTAATTTCCATTTGTGACCCCTGGTCCTTGTTTCTTTTTTCAGTTCAAAAAAGTCCCTTGGGTCGACACTGTCAATACCTTTTAGAATTTTGAATGCTTGAATTAGGTTGCCGCGTAGTCTTCTTTGTTCAAGACTGAACATATTCAATTATTTTAGCCTGTCTGCATATGACATGCCTTTTAAGCCCGGAATAATTCTGGTCGCTCTTCTTTGCACTCTTTCTAGTGCAGCAATATCTTTTTTATAGCGAGGTGACCAGAACTGCACACAATATTCAAGATGAGGTCTTACTAGTGCATTGTACAGTTTTAACATTACTTCCCTTGATTTAAATTCAACACTTTTCACAATGTATCCGAGCATCTTGTTAGCCTTTTTTATAGCTTCCCCACATTGTCTAGATGAAGACATTTCTGAGTCAACAAAAACTCCTAGGTCTTTTTCATAGATTCCTTCTCAAATTTCAGTATCTCCCATATGATATTTATAATATACATTTTTATTTCATGCATGCAGTACCTTACACTTTTCTCTATTAAATGTCATTTGCCATGTGTCTGCCCAGTTTTGAATCTTGTCTAGATCATTTTGAATGACCTTTGCTGCTGCAACAGTGTTTGCCACTCCTCCTACTTTTTGTGTCGTCTGCAAATTTAACAAGTTTGCTTACTATACCAGAATCTAAATCATTAATGTAGATTAGGAATAGCAGAGGACAAACTGTATATATTCAAACTGATTAAGTTCTCACAGCTTTGCAACATTTGAAAATATTAAGCCATCTCTTTCTTTGTGTTTAAGAATCATGCAAGGAATTTTTAGATTGGAATGATACCGACACGAAGACAGGCATGAACTTTGATACTGATATCAATATGAATGCAACTTTCTGGGATTTTGTGAAAAAGAGCCCTGAAGTTGAGTTCTGGGAGTAAGTTTCTTACTTTTCTTTGTCATTCATGCACTTGTATCCTTCTCAAAAGATTTACTCTACGATTAATGATAAGTATCATCTGCTCTCTGCACTGGGATAATGGGGAATAGCACAGATCAGAAAATGTAAAAGAAGCACAGTATACACCCCTGACAGTAACTGAGACACAGCGTACAGCACATCACTGACAGTAACTGAGACACAGCGTATAACACATCAATGACAGTAACTGAGACACAGCGTATAACACATCAATGACAGTAACTGAGACACAGCGTATAACACATCAATGACAGTAACTGAGACACAGCATACAGCACATCACTGACAGTAACTGAGGTACAGCATACAGGACATCACTGAAATAACTGAGACACAGCATATAGCACATCACTGACAGTAACTGAGACACAGCATATAGCACATCACTGACAGTAACTGAGACACAGAATACAGCACAGCACTGACAGTAACTGAGACACAGCATACAGCACAATGCTGACAGTAACTGAGACACAGTGTATAGTACATCACTGACAGTAACTGAAACACAGCGTACAGCACAGCACTGACAGTAACTGAGACACAGCGTACAGCACATCACTGACAGTAACTGAGACACAGCGTACAGCACAGCACTGAAAGTAACGGAGACACAGCGTACAGCACAGCACTGACAGTAACTGAGACACAGCATACAGCACAATGCTGACAGTAACTGAGACACAGTGTACAGCACAGCACTGACAGTAATGGGGGCACAGCATACAGCACAGCTCCTGCAGTGCTGCTTGTGGTGTAGTTACAGTGCACTGCTAGGTGGAGGGACTGTGTCAGGGTCTGGTCTGAACAAAGAGGGAGGGGAGTGAGTGAAGGGGGGGCTTGTGATGCTGCATTCCTGTTTGGCTGAGGAGACACACATGATGGAAAATAAAACTTGATTCCACTGATTGCTAAAAGAAATGTGCATGCCATCTGTCTAAACTGAAATGATTTGCATCTCCTTATGTGTCACATGTGGGATAATTGACTCACCAGCACAACCATTTTCTCATAAGCCCCTTATAAATGTGATTCAAATAATTTAGTTTCGAGATAATTTTTCTTAAAATATCTTTAATTTGGTTGAGTTCCATAACCTGCCACTATACAATAAATTAACTTGCTGTGCTGAGAAGCAACAGCATATGCAACTGAGAGGTACAGAAATGGGTTTTAAAGATTTGGTCATAACTAGATTAATAATTTATTAATTACACAGTTAACCACTGGTCAATTAAAATGTCTTTGTCTTGATTAATTGAATGGGGAGTTAAATTAATTAGCTAATTATATTGAATTTAATTTAGTGTATTAAAATAATATTAGAGACGATTTATAATGTTAAATAATTATTTTTGGAGGGGTAGACGGTAATGCACAGTAATTCTATATCACATCAATTAATTAATTAAAAGGAAACATCAAGAGGGGGGTGCCGTGGTTTTGTTTTTGTCTGTGTTTTGGTGTGTGTGTCGCTCCCTGTCACTCTCTGCATGCCCATGGTTTTGTTTGTCTGTGTTTTGGTGTCTGTGTGGCTCCCTGTCACTCACTGCATGCCCATGGTTTTGTTTGTCTGTGTTTTGGTGTGTGTGTCACTCCCTGTCACTCTCTGCATGCCCATGGTTTTGTTTGTCTGTGCTTTGGTGTCTGTGTGGCTCCCTGTCACTCACTGCATGCCCATGGTTTTGTTTGTCTGTGTTTTGGTGTGTGTGTCACTCCCTGTCACTCTGCATGCCCATGGTTTTGTTTGTCTGTGTTTTGGTGTGTGTGTCACTCCCTGTCACTCTCTGCATGCCCATGGTTTTGTTTGTCTGTGTTTTGGTGTCTGTGTGGCTCCCTGTCACTCTGCATGCCCATGGTTTTGTTTGTCTGTGTTTTGGTGTGTGTGTCACTCCCTGTCACTCTCTGCATGCCTATGGTTTTGTTTGTCTGTGTTTTGGTGTGTGTGTCACTCCCTGTCACTCTCTGCATGCCCATGGTTTTGTTTGTCTGTGTTTTGGTGTGTGTGTCACTCCCTGTCACTCTCTGCATGCCCATGGTTTTGTTTGTCTGTGTTTTGGTGTGTGTGTCACTCCCTGTCACTCTGCATGCCCATGGTTTTGTTTGTCTGTGCTTTGGTGTCTGTGTGGCTCCCTGTCACTCACTGCATGCCCATGGTTTTGTTTGTCTGTGTTTTGGTGTGTGTGTCACTCCCTGTCACTCTGCATGCCCATGGTTTTGTTTGTCTGTGTTTTGGTATGTGTGTCACTCCCTGTCACTCTCTGCATGCCCATGGTTTTGTTTGTCTGTGTTTTGGTGTCTGTGTGGCTCCCTGTCACTCTGCATGCCCATGGTTTTGTTTGTCTGTGTTTTGGTGTGTGTGTCACTCCCTGTCACTCTCTGCATGCCCATGGTTTTGTTTGTCTGTGTTTTGGTGTGTGTGTCACTCCCTGTCACTCTCTGGATGCCCATGGTTTTGATTGTCTGTGTTTTGGTGTCTGTGTCGCTCTCTGCACTGCCTGCCTTTCTCTGAATGCTCACAGAAATGCCCTGTGCCATTGCAGGAACCGTGTTCTAGGCAAGTCCCCAGGGATAGAGCACATGGGCAGGCTGCGCTGGGATCTCGCCCTCTGCCTCCTGCTGGCTTGGATCCTGTGCTACTTCTGCATTTGGAAAGGAGTCAAATCCACCGGCAAGGTGAGGAGGGGTGCTTATGTGCATGGATATGGCTCTACCTAGAAGCATAGGAAAGCTTGGACCTAGTTTTCATTCGATTTGTCCCAACCTTTTCAGCAAATAAACTTGGAATAAGAATTGAAAGTCTCCAAACATCACCTGCCCTTGTAAAGGTTTACAGCGGTATCACCTGGTAAACACACTGCAGAGTTTAGTAAAGCATCAGCAAATTTTACTTGTTTCTTTTATTTTGTATATCTTAAAAAACAAACATTAATTCTTTTGTTAAAGATTTCGAATTCTCCATGTTTTAAACATTATTTAACTGCATAAATAATTTCCAAACACACCTGCAAGCAAAACTGTGTTTGAATGTGACGTGAGTGGAAGTGATTGCTGTTGTGTGGTTCCAGGTGGTTTACTTCACTGCCACCTTTCCCTATGTGATGCTCCTCATCCTGCTGCTGCGAGGACTGACCCTGCCCGGGGCCTGGGAGGGAATCCACTTTTATATCTACCCCGATATCAACAGACTCAGAGACCCAATGGTGAGGCTGGTTTTATATCTTCGGTTAATAGACCCAATGGTGAGTCTGGTTTTATATCTACAGGCTGTCTTCTTCATTTAAAAAAAAAACCTTTACAGTATTTTTTTTAACCACAGATGTATGTGTAAGGAATACTAAAGCTGTAGCACGGACCTTATGGGTGAAGAATTTCAAAACTATAGCACAGACAAAACCCTTGAATGTGAGTGAGGAGAGAGTATTTGTGTTTGTCCATGTGAAAGTGATTATACTCAAGCTAGTTTTCATTTTGCAGTAGTATAAACAGAGGCTGGACACAAAATCAAAAACATATTCCCTATCACTGTAATTGTCATGTTAGGCACAGTCCATAAACAGATGGCAGGTATTAACATGTTGTGGTCCCATCTCTATAGTATCTGCCTATCTAGCTAGGTAACATTAGGAAGTCCAATGTCACTTCTAGCTATTGTCGGTAAAACCAACTGAACACCTTAATTCAAATGGGTGAAATATTGCTCCTAGGAAAAAAGCACATGGATTTTGTATCTAATGTGCTTATTTCCAATCAGGTGGTGTTAGCTGCTCAGAAAGAGCACATGTGAAATCAATTATTTTACTTTTTTAATGACGAAGGATTCCTACAAGCACGGCGGATCTCCTTCAGCCCACCCTGTAGAGTCCTAGCCATAAGCGTTCACTGCTCACTGTCTATTTTTCAGTACCCTGACCCTGTCCAGGTCTCTGTTCTATTCTTCTGTGGGGGACACTGATATAACAACACAAACATGTGATGTTCACAGGTGTGGCTGGATGCTGGAACTCAAGTCTTCTTTTCCTATGCTGTGTGCCAGGGCTGTCTGACTGCATTAGGAAGCTACAACAAGTACAACAACAACTGTTACAAGTAAGAGCAGCAGAAATGTCACATGTACAGTGGTCAATGCACATTAGGGTACTGTTTACCAAAGTATACTTCAGTGGAATACTGTAGGACACCATAGTGAACTATAATGTTTTGGCCACTGCTGTAATAGTTTGTGTATGGAAACTAAAGTAATATTGTATTTCAGTGGATAAGGAAAGTGTCTTGTTTCATTCGGTGCACAAATTTAGTGTGATATGATACATGTGAATGTGATGTAAGAATTTGATATGATACATGTGAATGTGATGTAAGAATGTGATATGATATATGTGATTGGGATGTAAGAATGTGAGCGTTCTCTTTGCAGGGACTGTCTGGCTCTGTGTCTTCTCAACAGTGGAACGAGTATTGTGGCTGGCTTTGCTGTCTTCTCCGTTGTGGGATTCATGGCTTACCAGCAGGGGGAGGAGATTTCCAACATCGCCGTGTCCGGTAGGTCATCCTGCAGGTTTCCAAGTCAGGTAACTTTGATAGATTACACCCTGGATGTAATAATTTGTAGACAGTGCATAGTTTTCTCTTTTAAAAGATTCCATTGCCAGTAGGTCAATAAAAAGCTATACTTATAAACTGAGCTGATGCAGCATAAGATGGAGTTACTGTTTAAGGATGGTCAACTGACAGATTTCCAAGGCTTTTGGTCACCAGTATTTTTTTTTTCAAGAAGGAGCAATATATATATAGATAGATAGATAGATAGATAGATAGATAGATAGATAGATAGATAGTCACGATAAAAGTATTTCAGCAGTTTGAAAAAATGAGAAAAACCGCTTACATTTCCAATTGTTCTATTGAAAGATATAACTTAAACTAGAGATTGACCTTTAGAATAAAATAACTAAATATTACATAACGTGCATAAAATAAAAAATAGCATGCAAAAACAAAATTCATACTTTGACAAAAGTATTTGGGCAATCAACATATTTACTAACTGTCTTTCGGTTTATTTTATAAATATTTATACATTTATAACGTATGAGTAGTATTTGGGCAATCAACATATTTTGTGTGACAGAAAGCCAAACTGATGATAATTATAGAATAAATAAATACATAATCATGAAGTGCTGAAAAATAAATCAGATATTTCTGATTCAAATAAGCAACAAAATTGGTTAAAACTAAAGAGTACAGTAATGATCTCTAAATGGCAGGGATACAACTAAATGAAAAAGGAGAAACTACCAGAAAAATAGCAGATAGACTCCGTTTAGCAAAAAGCACTGTATTGGCTATTATTGACAAACACTGGAGAACAGGAACTACTGCAACTAGCTCCAGGTGTGGAAGACGAAGAAAGATTTCTGCAAAATCTGGAAGAAGAATTGTTCAAGCAGCCCGGCAAAATCCTCAGACTACTGCAAAAGATTTCACACAAGAATTGAGAGAAGATGGTCAAGAAATTCACAAGCGAACAATTCAATGATACCTTAACAAGATGAATGTCCATGGGCAACAATCAAGATGCAAACCTTTGTTAAAAACAGCACACAAAAGAAAATGGTTAGGAGTTTTCCATTGGAGACTTGAAGAAGCCTGATGATTTCTTCAACCAAATTTTATAATCAGATGAATCCAAAATATAACTATGTTCACCAAGAAAGCAACAATATGTTTGGAGGAAAAGAGGAGAAGAATTTAAAGAAAGGTTTATCATGCCCAATGTTAAACAAGGTGGAGGTTGTGTGATGGTATGAGCTTGTTTTTCTTCCGTAGGCATTAGCGACCTTTGTATTGTAGAAGGATCAATGACCCCAGGCATTCTGCAAAGTCTACAAAGGAATTTCTAAAAAGGAAGATTACAGTTATGGATTAGCCACTTCAGTCCCCAGACTTGAATTCCATCAAGATGTTGTGAATTGACTTGAAGGCTGCTGTTGCAAAAAGGAAACCAAAGTCGATTGCAGGACTCAAAGCTGTATGTGTTGAGGAAAAATATCTCCGGAAAGATGCCAGATGTATATATCTGTGTACATATGTATACAATATGGCTCAACAGGATGTCTCTATATGTTGAATATACGGACGGTTTTGTATCATGAGGTGAAGCTGAGTGCCTGCAACCACCGAGAAAAATATATTCAATGCAAAACTATGAGAATAGCGTTTAACACTACTATCTTTAGTAACGTAACACAAATATTACAGTATGTGACCATAAGTTTAAAGTTACAATAACAGCCGTTACAAAACATAAGGCTGTTTACTTCATGTACGTGTGGAAACGTACGACAAACTTCACTTTTTTAAAGCAAACAAGGTTTACACAGTAATAAATACTACAGTAATAATGTAATAAAGCAATAATGTACTTAACACAGATGTTTTGGTCAAATGTGACCACACTTTGCACATTGGTAGTTCACCTCCGCCATTTTGACACACACACAGAGTCAATTCCTGAGAGTGTTAGCTAACATTACAGAACGCTTTTTTGTAACAGGGCGTTCAATAGAAAACGTTACGGAACGTTCTGTAGCGCTCTGGCTATCGAACGTACCCCTGTATCTCAATTTCTGGTGAATTTGAAATCTTGTTTCCATCTTTTCCTTTGCTATATTGAACAGTTTCAATTTTTGTTTTACTTGTTTGTTTAATTTTGGAATGAAAACGGATGAGTTGCAGTTCAGGCATAAGTTAAAGCATTTGAATAAATCCTTTAGCAGATGAATACACCGCTGCCTTGAAGGGATGCACCTGATTAGCAATGATGTTCAGATATCCTATGGCATTCAAACGTCGCTCCACTTTTATCAAGGGGCCCAATGTGTGCCATGAAAACACATCCCACACCATCACACCACCACCACCAGCCTGCAATGTTGACACGCGGCATCATGGATGCACGTACCCATGTGGTTTTCTCCATACCCTAGTCCTCCCATCAGCGTGAAACAGCAGGAACCGGGATTCATCAGACCAATTAATGTTTTTCCCAATCCTCCAGTGTCCAGTGTTTTAGTTCCTTAGCCCATTGCAACCGCAGTTTCTTGTGTTTTGCTGAAAGAAGTGGAACTCTGTTAGGTCGTCGGCTGCCATACTCTATTCATGTCAAGGTATGACGAGTTGTGTATTCTTTTATGGGTCTTTCGGCACCAATGTTGTACTGGACTGTCAGTTGACTAACTGTAGCCCGTCTATTGCTCTGTACAATTCATGTCAGCCTTCTCTGGCCTCTTTCATCAATGAGCCGTTTTCGACCACTGGCCTGCCGTTGGCTGGATGTCCTTTGGGTGGTGGACCATCCTTGATACACACAGGAAACTGTTGAGCATGAAAAACCCAGCAGCGTTGCAGTTCTTGACACACTCAAACCGGCACGCCTGGCACCTACTACCATACCCCGTTCAAAGGCACTTAAATCTTTTGTCTTGCCCATTTACCCTCTGAATGACACATATACACAATCCATGTCTCAATTGAGTGAAGGCTTAAAAATCCTTCTTTAACCTGTCTCCCCTTCATCTACACTGATTGAAGTGGATTTAACAGGTTACATCAATAAGGGATCATATATATATATATATATATATATATATATATATATATATATATATATATATATATGCGTGTGTGTTTCTGTGTCTAAATGATTGTTATTGTGGACACATTTTTCACAGTCCCTTCCTATGTTTTCATAAACGGCTTTATGGTGCTTCCTGTAATCACTGATTACACTGATTATCTATTGTTATTATGATTGATGTTTAAAAAGACAAAAATGCACAGAAGAGTAAAGAATGTAATACAAAGTAATGCAGGAATAGGATTTAGTATAAAACTGGATATGAATGTGGGAGACTACTTCTTTCATGTTCAGTAAAGTGACGTGTGTGTGTGTTTGTGTGTTTGGTTTTGTTGTGTTCCTGATGTAGGTCCTGGACTGGCCTTCATAGCTTATCCTAAAGCAGTGACAATGCTGCCCCTTTCCCAGTTATGGGCCTGCCTCTTCTTCCTCATGATCATATTTCTTGGACTCGACAGCCAGGTGAGTCAATCAGGAGATATTTCAATAAGTTGGCAAGTAGCTCACTGGTTCATCATGTAGTTGGGAGTGTGCCAACATTTGAAAGTTTTTTTTTTTTTTTTAAATAAAACATTAACCAAAGTACACTCTCTTATTAGGGGAAAGTAGACATGGAGCAATTCAGGGAGAAATGGGGCTGGGGGTGGGGGTGAGACCATTAGAGACCAGTAACTGATTTGCAAGCCAATAACAGGATGGTAACAGCTCCCCTGCAGCGTCTCAGGAGCTGGTGTTTTTTATTTGCAATCACCACTTGTATATTAGCCCATTTTCTCTCCAATTTGAAATTCCCAATTTGTAAGCCTGTCTCACCACTGCAACCCCTGCGCTGACTTGAGAGAGACGAAGATGAGCACACGCATCCTCTGAAACGTGTGTCGTCAACCGTCCGCTACCACACAGCTGAGAAAGCCCTGGCTGACCTAAGCCTTTTCCACTCATGGCGGCGGTCGGCCAATTGTGTGCCGCCACCTGGGAACTCCCTTCCATGGATGGCAGTGGAATACCCTGGCCTTCAACTGACGACCTACATGCTATAGGCACACCTGCACTCCACGCAGAGTGCCTTTACTACATCTTAACTAGAGTGATGCCATTACGTGACTAATTGGCTGCAGTGATTTCACTATCTTCCACCCTCTTGTTTCTAAGCAGCTAATCACCCAATAGTAAGACATCATAAGGTTGACCCAGTTTCTCGTCTTTCTAAAACATATGATATTACTAACACTCTTGTGATTCCCAGTTTGTGTGTGTCGAGAGCCTGGCAACCGCCATCACAGACATGTACCCTGGCCTGTTCCGCAAGGAGAGGCGACGCGAGCTGCTCATTCTGGGGATAGCTGTGGTATGCTTTCTACTGGGCTTGTTCCTGGTGACCGAGGTAGGCAATCTCACACCATCCCAAGCACACTTGTATCGCCTCATCATTCTCTTGCATGCGCCCCAGGGTGCTTCCCAGGTCCACATTTCTGAACAACTACTGGGGGAATGCTAAGTCAAAAAGATCAGTCTTTAGCCTGCTTGTAAAAACACCCTCCCTTGTCTGTATGAAGTGCCGTTCTTGATCTTGCCAGCAGACAGGCCATCGTCAGTCAAATGCTAGGCAGAATGCTTTTATTTAAGATCCAAACTAAATGTATCTCAGCCCTGCCAAAATAAGCAATGAAGATATTGTGAAAGACTTCAACTCGAATCGTTCATCATTGAGTGTCTTCTTTTAGTTTGTTTTAGTATTCCTAAAAACACGCAGTAAGGTTTTCTGTCTGTTTCCACCAGGGAGGAATCTATATCCTGGAGTTGATCGACTCCTGTGGTACAAGCGGTCTGTGCTTGCTGTTCATTGCCTTTTTTGAAAGTATCTGTATTGGGTGGGTCTATGGTAGGTACTGTGAAGTAGATCACAAGTCAGATGGCATCATGTTTTTATGTATTTATACATTACTTCCATTAGTCCTATCTTCTATCTAGCAGTGCTAGCCATTGCAGTTTAAAACAAACCGGTTCTTAATACTGTCGTATACTGTTTCCCTCTGTTCTTTAGTATACCCAGGATGCTGATGTATGTAATCCTAATACAACTAAGACTTTGGGAGACATTCCTCACTGTTTTGAGCTTTGTATGCCATACTAAAAAAAAAAAAAAAAAGTTTGATGGTCGTCTTTTAAAATGTCCTTTCTGAGACGGGTACTTACAGTATGTGACTAATTGTTACAGGTGCTGACCGTTTCTATGACAACATTGAGGATATGATTGGTTACCGGCCCGGCCCCCTGATTAAGTACTGCTGGTTGTTCTTCACCCCTGCTATCTGTGCTGTGAGTGCCACGCTTGCATTGCATTGCTGTGTCTAAAATCGAGGTCCCTCTGTATACTGGCATGTATGTCACTGGCACTAGCTCCTGTTGTCATTAATGACTCCGGCAGGTTAGCAACAATACAGGGACTAATAAATACAGTCACAACTGACACAACTACAGCTAAACAATATACAATTAAAAAATAACCCTTAACATTGTATAATTCATCGCAAAATGACTGCTAAATTATACATGCATATAAAGGATTGAATATATGTTTAGATATGTGTAGAAAGAAAATCTGAAAAACAGTCAACCACTGTTCAGCACTAATGTAGGATGCTTCTGCCCCCAGGTCACATTCATTCTGTACTTGTTTAGAGGGGCGTGGTTCTCATCCTCCGAGGGGCCAGGCTGGTCCATGGCACTGGGCTGGTTTTTCACCTTGTCCTCGGTGGTCTGCATTCCTATTTTTGTTGTGTATGCCTTGGCCAGCACACAGGTATGTGGCTCATTTATTAAGAAGGAGCTTTTCAATACTCAAGTTTTTTGTAATTTAATTTGTATAACTATTTACATGCCTGTAAAGCATTTGTCAAATATGTTGAGAAGTGTTTAGAATTGCAATAAGAACTAAAACAAAATAACTTCACATGTTTGTGAGACTCCAGACTGTAATATTCATGTATGTTACACTTCTCATATTGTAGAACCTGAGAAAGCTGATCATGCCTTCCAGCAGTCTTCAACAAGTGAGCCCTAATAAAGCCAGACTGACCCTGTGCAGTACAGTGGTCTTCTATGGGAACTCTTTGGAGCCCAGCCTAGAGGAGCGCCTGGCGACAGAGAAGGAGACTGGCTTCTAAACAAGGACCTGGTCTGCACTTCAGGGCATTGCCCAGAGAGATGCACCCTCACTGGTTCGACTCCCTAACTCCCCACACCTCTGTGTTCCTCAGGGTTAAAACAGAGCACTCTCAAGTTCTGATCACACACCCACAGTGAACTGCTGCTGAACCAACAGTAAACAAGGAGTACAGATTTACTTGACATCGACAAGTCCTAAGCCACTTGCAAAACAGGTTATTTTTGTGAATCAGCAAAGTAAATTCACAAAATGAAAAAAGAATAGACCAAAAAAGCATTGTATGGCATTGTCATTCATACAGATTTGCACACAGATTTGCTAATGGTTATGCTTTGACACTTAGCATTGCAGTGGCTGCCACCTGAATCAGAGACAAAGTGAACATAAAAACACATGAAAACTGACCAGTTTTTTTTTTTTCTTTTTTTCTGTTTGATTTATTGGTCACATTATTTCGAGGGCTTAGAACCAGAGGGGCATAAGTGACATTTTCACAATTTGACAGGAGAGCAAAAATAAGATTTTGATTGTTTGTGTTCAATTGCCATTTATCAGTACATGCACAGTATCAATATAATTTTGAAGAAAATTAGAGTTTAAAATATTTTTGAATTTCAAACTTCAAAAAGTAAGAATAGCACTAGAAATTGCTTACAAGTTAGATTTTCCATAACACACTGAAATGAATACCCATTGTACAGAAGCGTAGTTTTCTTCATTAGTTCCATCCCAAACATTTTTTCTTAAATTTAATAACAATTAATAAATAATTATCTTTAAAATAAAAATGTTCACATATACAGTATTATTTCATCAATTATACTTAAAAAATACTACTGTAAAATATAATTTACAAGATTTTCTACAATTGACATGGTCTGGTTCTTATTCTGTAGTGAATTAATTACTTGAATCCTCAGTTTTACTGACTAAAATGCCCTCAAAAGTTAGATATTGTTTTACACAAAGCTTTATTTGACAGCTTTTTTTCAGCCATTTTGACTCATCTGCTGTCACTCAGCCATCCCACAATGCAACACAGTGCCAGGAGGGCCTAAGTGTGCTAGTTATGTTTACCTCGAACTTACAGTTGTGTCTTTATTACTTTCTCACACTATTCAATGCAGTTTGTGATTTCAGTTAGGTCCTTTTGGCACTAGATATAGCTAATCAAGAGATTTAATTTGATATATGCCATTTTGACAAAAATGTCACTTACGCCCCTCTGGTTCTGAGCCCTCAACTATGCTAACAACTGAGTCAAAAACAATGCTATACTTTATAGCTGTATGGTACTACAGAGCTGTATGGAGAGACTGTCCTATATTATAAACAGTAGTTAGTCCTCTAGCTGTATGGAGAGACTGTCCTATATTATAAACAATAATTAGTCCTCTAGCTGTATGGAGAGACTGTCCTATATTATAAACAGTAGTTAGTCCTCTAGCTGTATGGAGAGACTGTCCTATATTATAAACTGTAGTTAGTCCTCTAACTGTATGGAGAGACTGTCCTATATTATAAACTGTCTTTAGTCCTCTAGCTGTATGGAGAGACTGCCTTATGTTATAAACTGTAGTTATATGTTGAGATTGTCAAGAGAAATTCAGACAGACTTGACTAAACTGAAGATGATAGCTATACCTGTAATTTCTTTGAACTTCGATTTTACGAAACAATTACAGTTTTAGACATTAGGGAGAGACTTTGTATTGCATAACTTTTAAATTAAATTGATTTGAATGACAACACAACTATAAGGTATAGTCCCTTTAAGATGCAATGTGGATACAAGTGTTCAGGTCTGACAACAAAAACTGTCCTGTGCATTGAAATAAAGTTTAAATTTTTTTTTTCTTTTTTTTTTTTTTTTTAAATATAATTTCCTTTTTGTGTCTTCTTTTTCAAAACTTTCATCACATTTGTGTCAACTAGAACACTGCAAGCACCATCATGAGTGCATGGTGGTCTCTTCATACAGAGCCCTCATTCATTATGGGCTGACTGTGTTATATTGTGTCACAGTCCGCATGAGAGGATCATTTGTCAACACATGTAAAAAAAGGTGATGTGTATCAAGATATGAGCAAGGAAGAGTTTTCATTTTCAGGTTTAAGATTTAAAAAATCCAAAATTCACTTATACCACCTATAATATATATAGAAAAATAAGATTTAAAATTTTAAGGTATTATGATATGATATTATATATAATACATTATATCGTATATTATTTAACATATATATATATATAATATATATATATATATATATATATATATATATATATATATATATAAAATTAAATTAAAAACCATACATTTAAATGTGAAAATATGTACATTTTATGGTCAAGGACAATTAAAACAATGGAATTTAATAGTAATTTAACAGTAAAAGTAACAGTTTGACAGTATATCAAATTACAGTAATCAGTATGTAAAACTACATGTTATCATAAAATAACAGTTTGACTATATGAGATTACGATAATCAGTTTTTAAAAACTGTACATTTTACTGTAAAATTAAATTAAAAACCATACATTTAAATGTGAAAATATGTACATTTTATGGTCAAGGACAATTAAAACAATGGAATTTAATAGTAATTTAACAGTGTTCCACTGTTCCTTGATGAACAAAAGGCAATGCAAAAACTATAAACTATTTTTTTATTCATCGGTACCATTGCATTAGCGAGATAGCCGACCGCAGCATTCCAACAATTCCACTTCGCATCATTCCGGTTGAAGAGGTGGGAAACCGCTTCCGTCAAGCAATCTTCAAAGCAGCAACATCATCAGTTGGACGAAAATACTGGTGAGAAAAATACAACTACATAGGGAAAGGAAAAGAAAGAAAATACAACAGTGTGAGCCGAAGTCCTGTCGGATATGAGTGCATGAGTAAAGAAATTATATGCCTTGCTTTAGTGTAAAACTGATTTGAACCGTGGCACAATAAAGTTGTAAGAAGAAAAAAGAAAGCTGCTGCGTGTTTCTTTTTAAGGGTGCAACACACATCACACGTATTTTACCTCAGACACGAGCAAAAGAAGAATCAGCCTTGCTCGTGGGGCGACCTCATTTTATGCATGCGCAATGCTCCATGTAGCAGCCAATAATGTAATAACTACCATTAATGTAATAACTGCCAATAACGTAATACATTTTCCATTCTTAATGTAATAAAAGTCAATAATGTAATAACTTACCAATAATGTAATAACATTTCTGAACCAATAACGTAATAACTTTTTACCCATAATGTAATAAGTTCCCAATTAACACAGTTATGTGTTTCGTAAACCATTGTGTAAGAGCCAATATTGTTGTTCGTTTTTTATATGTAATTTCTACCTATCAATAACATTATGGGGAATTGCTACGTGCAAAGAGATTGATAATATGTTTATGTAACACACCTGTGTATTGCCCTTTAATTGAAACTCTCTGTTATACATAAGCTTATATTGTATGTTAGGTCATGTAATGTCCTCAGTTTAGAGTTTATAGAGGGAAATAATGTACCTCAAAGGGTTGTAGAATGTTTGGTGCCACTTTCCAATCAGTACACATCAATTCCATACAAACTTGAATGTCTCTTAAAATCCATAGTACTCATGTCTGATTGGACTAGGGGGCATGTACCTTCTGTAGTTTTTCAGGACCAGGGTTTGACACTGCAGCACCTCAGTAGTGATAAAAAAGATGAGGCTTATTATTTAATACCATTTAATGTATTTGACAGATCTGGAATAATGAAAATACTGCAAACAATCTTTCTCCTGTCCTGTTTCATTTGGGTATGTGCAGGACATGGACAGAGAGCAATGTCAGATGAGACCTATGATGTGATACTCAAGGCACTCAAGGGGGAATTTAATGTCCCTGTAGCACAGAGATCAAGGACCCAGCGTGCTGCTCTTGTTCGACTGTGGTGGAATAGGCAACTTTACACCCTCAGTGAGGATGGCCAGGCAATTACATTTGCTGGAAAATTGGTAGCTAAGAAGTCAACTATTCCTACACTTGTGAACAGAGTTCTTGATGAAACAAAAGGCTCTGGTGCAAGAAAGGTAAACATACACCTTAGAGGAGAGTACAAGACACATTGGACAGGTCAAGATGCTACCATCTGCATAAGATGATATTTGGAAACAAACCCATTCCAAAATCCATTAAAGCCAAAGCAGTTCAAGATCACCACCAGATTGATCTTCTTGACATGGGCAATGGAGAGTTGTGCATGGCCAAGCCACATATAGGTATATCCTGACCATAGTAGATGTATTTAGCAGATACATATGGCTAAGACCATTGAAGAGTAAACACAGCGCTGAGATTGCCAAACATCTTGAGGACATTTACTCTGAGCATGGTCCACCAAAGATTTTACAACATGATCAAGGAAAGGAATTCAAAGGTGCAGTACGAAAACTCATGGAATCCCTTCAGGTGAAAATAATTCAGAGCTCGCCATATCATCCCCAGAGCCAGGGTAAAGTTGAGAGGAGTCACCACGTACTGAGGAAAAAGATTATGTAAGACCTAGTTAACTATCAACAAGGAGGAGTCAATTGGGTCAAGCATTTACCAATTTATGCCAGGATAATGAATGAAGACCCAAAGGAGGTTTTAAGTTGGATGTCTCCTTTTCAGGTGTACTATGGAAGAAAAAGTCATAGACTGTCCAATCGGTTAACCTGTTCCCCAGCTCAAGTTCATGAAGAACACTGTCTACCAACCCACAAAACACTGCCTACCCAAAAGCATAGGCTTTTGTTTGAGGATAACCAAATGAAGATTAGGAGAAGGGCACGAAAGGCAACACAACGCTGCACAAGATGAATGACTTTGTCTGGAAGTCATAAATCCTCTATATACAGGGTAAATGACAATGTGTTGGTCAGGGTGAAGAGCGGTAATCGTAGAGTTGCACAAAGATAAGGTTCAGTTCCATATGCCCAATAGCCCCACTCCAGCACAAAAGTGGTTTTCAGTGTCTGATGTGACCAGTGTCACAAGACTGGAGGAAAAGCAGCGCCCAAAGTCTCAGCCCAAAACAGTTCAGCAAACCCACCTGCTAATTCCTTACAGACATGAGGAGAGATTGGAGTCTTTTGAATCAACAAACCTGAACATTCGTTTAGACCCGATTCCAGATGGCAGTTGCCAATTTGCTGCTGTTGCTGACCAATTGGCGACCATTGGAATATTCCGTTCTGCATCAACATTGCGAGAAGAAATTGCGGCTGATCTAACATTTCATCCTCATGGAGTGGATGGGACGCTACTTTCTGAGTATGTGGAGGGGACATGGGGGGATTATTTACAGAGGATGGCACAACATGGCACATATGGTGACCACATAACTCTTCAAAGAGCCTCCCAGATATTCAATGTTCAGTTTGTTGTTGTGTTAACTCTTGGTTTGGATGCAACCCCTGTTATCTCACCATCCTGGTCTCAGCATACATATAAAAGAGTTATTTGGTAAGGACAAATGATGGATGAGAGTCTGGATTCTGCTCAGTCACATAGCCTTCGGACAGTACAAAGTTAAGGACATCTACTGGAAGATGTAATGACCATTTTTGTTGTTGGTGTTTTTTTTTTTAGGTCAGCAGATAATTTCATTTTGATTCTCTCAAGTTCTTTTTTAGTTTGTAAATGAGTGGAAGTTACTTTTCATTTGAGATTGAACATTACCTCCAGTACCTTACCTCCATTTTGTCAAAGGTACAGTGCAGTATCAGAGAGTTTAGTTCTTTAAAAAGGGACCTTAAACTGTCCTTTATCATTATAAAGCTGAAAGATGTGTTACTAAAGTTATATTTGTAGGTCATGTTATGCTATATTTTATACTTTTTTGCATTAAGAGGTTGAAAGTTGAGCACAAGGGATAATAGTGCCAGTTTGGTTCAAAGAGGTATAGATTTCATATTATACAACATAAGAGTAATTGTCTGTGTTTGCAAACATGTGTGCTCCCACTTCATTTGGTACTCAAATGGTTAAGGAGTAGAAGGCAGGGCTGGAGATAAGTTACAAACAAATTATGGGCAAAGAGAGAGAGAGAGAGAGAGAGTTGAGTGCGTTTTTAGTTAGGACTAAGATTCAGGGGTCAGGATTGGTCAGGTTTTTGAGCAGCTATTTGAAAGAAGCAACAGTAAGGGTAAGTGAGACACTTAATAATAAATAAAACTTTAACACAAAGTGATATAAGTATATTATTGCATTATCGGCTCCAATTATTACAAATTTTATTATTTTTTATTAACCCAGCCAATAATGTAATAGCCAGCCAATAATGTAAGAACTTATTACATTATGGGCAAAAAGTTATTACGTTATTGGTTCAGAAATGTTATTACATTATTGGTAAGTTATTACATTATCGACTTTTATTACATTAAGAATGGAAAATTTTTACATTATTGGCAGTTATTACATTAACGGTAGTTATTACTTTATTGGTTTCTACACTCCAGGGATACAGATTTCTGAGGGGATATTGAATTATGTAGAAACTAACTTCATACTAGATATTTGTAGGGTTAAAATAAGTGCTAAGTAAATAAGCTAAAATATAACGTTCATGCAAGCTGCAACAAGATATAGCTTAGATGGCTGAGACAGCTGAAAACTTGTTTGTCTTGATAAATGTGAGACAGGATGTATTACGTGCTAACCACAGCCATCTGCGCTTGACTAGAAAGTGCCTTCATTAGAACTTATAATTAATGGCTTAAACAAAACATATACTGCTTTTATGCAAATAATAATGGGTGTTTCAAGTGTATTTGTTAGGTATAAAAGCTCTGCTGTTAGTTGCTAGGCAGAGAAACTTGCAATCCTTTATTGTACCTTTCTCTCCGCGCTGCACAAATAAACTATTTTGGTATTGGACAACAACCACTGTGTTCGACTATTTGTAGAAAACCACGACAATTGGGAGCTACACCAGCACTCAAAAGACGGTGATCCACGCAACCACAAAGAAAGTAAAGAAAAATAAAACCGTCCTGAAATCCTGAATGAGGACAAAACAAAAGCGACCATTAATTCTTCCTCTGTGCTCATGCTGCTGCACTCCCTGCCTCCTTCTTCTTCTTGGTAAGGGTTGTTGGCGCATGCCATCTAAACAGAGATGATGAGTGCCCTCTACCTTTATATATGGACATTTATTTATTCCCTTATTATATTTTCTCCCATTTCCCTATACTTTTTATACATTTGACTATACATTGCTCTCATGTGTTTCTCTCCCTTCTACCTTCAAAATATAATTTACTGTTGTTACTTCAATTTCTATTTTCCTTAATTTTCTATTGAATATGTTTCTTTGCTGAATATATGTTCCACTGTTCCTTGTTCACCACAATTATTACAAAACCCATTCTCATGACTCCCAATCCTGTATAAATGATCATTTAATGCTGCATGTCCTAACCTTAGTCTATTAATATTAGTTTCTTCCTCCCCATGTGTCCCTTTCCCCATGTTTCTATTTCCCTACTTGATTGATTTTTCTAATAAAATCTTCCCTTTCCACTGTTTTCACATTGCTCTAGCCATACACCCATTATGTTTGCTTTAGCCACAACATTCACCTCTGCAAGAGTCAAAAGGTACTATTATGTCAATTTGTTCATTCAGAGTTGTTGCTGCTGCTGCTTTTTTTTTTTTTTTTTTTTTTTTTTTTTTGCTTTCCTTTAAAAGCCACAATTTCCTAAGATCCCTGCTGTCTGTGTTATCCCTTGCTACGTTTATAGTAGACGTTTAGCTAGTCAGTTGCCGACAGCTGGAAGCAATAAGTGTAATTGTGAGCCTTGACAACATTTAGATAACAAGCTAATTATTATTATTAGCCGTAATAGTAGTCGTAGTATTGTTGTTGTTGCTGTTGTTGCAAACTTTAAATAACCCGTAGACTATATATAACCGTCTGCTTCAGTATTTGACGTAGTTATATTGCGTTCATGTATCCGTAAAAATACTGCATTAAAATAACTTTTTTTTTTTAAAAAAACGACAGTGGTAGTTTTTCCATGACAGTAGTGTAATCTATTGTATAGAGAAACAAAAAAAAAAAAAAAGTTTTGGCAACCAGACAAAGGTATGGCTGTTCTTTTCTGTTGTAAAAGCAGCCATTAACTGAACGTTATGCAAGTACAATCTATTACATCTTACACATCAACACCTGTTAAACCATGCATCTGTTCCAGGCCTAAGGTTTTAAACCCAAATATCTTCTTGTATTTGTGTATACAATAAGCGTGCTTACAATTTAATTTATCCTGCAAAGCTATCATTTCATATATGAAAATGAATCTGGGTAGGGAGCGAGTGGGGTTGGTGTTAATTATAATGAATGTCATCCAAAAATAAAACAACGAGCCAATATTATATTTTATTGGAAGCATACAAGTCTGCTTCTCTGACATCAAATACACAGAAGCTGTTTGATTTTTCATTTTTTGTGGAAAAGGAAAGAAACTGCATTCTCAACATAAAACAGTAGCAGCTTCTTTTCTGAAAGATTCGTGAAACAGTGCAAGTTTTTTTTGTGAACTTTATCAGGTCATGCATTCCAATCTTACTTGTTATTTACTTTTTACAGGAAATACATACAACATACATGGTTCATGGAACAATTACATAATCAAACATGATGGTTAAGGGCTTCACTGGGGCTGATTAGATTACATACATGGTGGCCAAATATATTTGGATGGCCCCTAATATAATATGGCCCCCTGTATATAAGCCAAGGGGCCGCCATCATGCAAGGAGACACGTGACGGTTCATTTTAAACATGCAGCACAGTCTGAAGGTTTGTTTCTTATTTAAAGTTTGTTTATATGTCATTGTGAACTATTTGTGTTCAGTTGTTTGGGTGGTAGCCAACTGGCAGCATGAGAGAGCACACAGGAAATTATTTTTATTATTATTATTTCACAACATGTTGTAGTTATTTACAAAAAACAAAAGAAAAATTCACTGACTGGGTGTTAACTACACTTATTTTCTTCGCCCTAACTCAGCCTTGCTTCAGCTAAGCTCAAAGCATGTAAAAAGGAAACACAATATTGCACACAGTAAAATAACTATAGGAAATACTGCATAGTTCAGTATTTGTACTGTGAGTAGTAAAGTCCAGTATTTGACCTGCACATAGTAAAGTCAAGTACTCTTACTGCAAGTTCACTTTGGGTTCTGGAGTAAAAGGTCACCAGGCTTCCATCTGTAGGTATTACTGTAAGTTAGTGTTATTCTCTGTTTTGGGATTTGAGTTGTAATTGTATTTGTTCTTTGCAGCTAAGAAGGTAAGTAAGTAACTCTTGGTTTTAAAGAATGGTCTTTGTTCCAATTACAATTTTGCAGTCCCTCAGCTTGTATCCGTCAGGTTTCTAGCGCGCCCTCTGCTGGCGTACTTCTTAAAGGTCAACCCGATCCGCTATGGCCTCCCTACTGACTATCTCAATGCACAGCTCCCAAATAAAGCAGCAATTAAACAACAGCGTGTCGTTTCTTTCTTTCTTTTTTCGTGCTGCACTGCCCCCCTGTTTTAATATACACAGTCCTGCTGGGAAACTTCACTTTAGCCTCTAAGGGAATACTGCAGTAGCTCAAATTCTCTCTTTATCGTCCGTACTCCTCGCTTTTACACCCACGTCTGTATATTGCGCAGATCCCTTTTCACCTCCACCCTGCCACTACCAACAGTGCGTTCAGTAGGCACGGTGCCCCAAGGCGTTAGGTGGCTTTTCTTATTGAACAATGTGCACTTCGCGAGCACTTCGTAATGCTAGCTAGTCAAGATCAGAGATGCCTCGCTGGAGGTTAAAACATGGCTGACGTCCAAGATCTATGCGGTGGTTGCGAACGCATTTTTCCAAATATGGACTTGTTTGACCAAGACATGTGTGATAAGTCATATTTTTGTTGTAAATGTAGCTTTAAATAAAATATTTTTAAGTGACTGTAGAAAGGAAACAATTTATAACTTGGCAAATATGACTCATGCCTGTACTACCTCAAAAAAGTCTCAGTTACCTCTCAAATGTTTACAAAAAAAATAAAAAATACTTCAGGAGCAAGAAAAAACAGCAACCTCAGCTAAAAGATGTATTTATTTAATTTATTTATTTTTGGATTTTTGGAATGCCATCTGGGAGTTTGAAAATATCATCAGAAAAACAACGAGATGTTGACAAAGCTATACTGGAGTGGATTACTCTTCATCTACAACCATTTTGTCCTGTAGAAACACCATCATTGAGGTAAGAAATTGTAAATCATCTCACTTTCTCATGTTAAAGATTTTATTTTATTTTATTTTATTTTTTTAATGTAGTAAATATGCCCAGTTTGGAGAAATACATATTGTTATATAGAAATAAATATGAATTGTTATATTATTAATTCATATTGAAATACTCAAGCTACAGTATTGTTACATTATTATTATTGTCCACAGTATTGTTACATTAGTGTATTAATTGTGAACAAGTTTCCAAAGCGTATTTAATAACCAAAATCGAGATGAAAACAATTAGCATTTTATTACATTTTAAAAGTCTTTAATATGTTGTGTTAGCATTTCCAATTAATAATCTCATCCAAAAATGTTCCTTTCTCTCGTATTTAAGATTTTACTTATCCTTAATTTAAAAGGATAACTATTTCACAGTTTTTTTGTTTCTCTTTATTTATTATATTATTTTCTACCATGTTATGGTTGAACTTTTAAACAGATGTTTTTATGTTGTAAATATGTTGATTGCGTCAAACCCAAAAAAGTTGCAAGAAAATAAAACGGTGAAGCTTTAAAACCAGATTTCAATATTCTTATCTCTTACTCAAAAACGCATTTAATCATCTTGGAATATTTAGCCAAACAACACCTATATATATATATATATATAAAATGATACATCTAGTTTACACTATTTGTTGTGGCTCGGGAGCCGAAGCCGGAGATGGAGCAGCACTGCGGTGCGGGATGATCGATCCAATAAAAATGACTCTGCTGTTCCTTGGGTTGACCATAGCAGGACACCATCTAGCAGAAGCTCTGGTCGGACAACTTAATACAGAGTGTGAAAGTCTACAGACCAAAAAAAAAAGAAAGAAAGAAAGGACCAGTGCCTGAAAGCAGCAGGTGGCAGCAGAGACTACCTAAAGGTGGCGGAGAAAGACAGACGCTTGATTTGAGTTTACGTTCACATACTGGTAAATACAGTTCTTGGGAGGTTATTTACTTAAGGTCAGAGCAATCTACGTTAAAGTCTTTCTGTGGTGATA
This sequence comes from Polyodon spathula, assembly GCF_017654505.1. NCBI lineage: Eukaryota > Metazoa > Chordata > Actinopteri > Acipenseriformes > Polyodontidae > Polyodon > Polyodon spathula. The sequence continues at coordinate 32,088,956 of NC_054540.1, read as the reverse complement.
TTACTTGTTATAGTGATTTCTTTTAAGAAAAACTAATGAAGGGTGATGGTAAATGTAGGTGCGATATTAGTGTCATGCCCACTCGATTAAATATGACAGGTTGTAAGACAAAGTAGTGTGCACCCAGGGTCGTTTCTAGCCTTTTGGGGGCCCTAAGCAGGATTTGGCCCCCGCCCCCGCCCCCTCACTTGGTACGACATCAAATCAAATTAACATAGATTTAAGCCTACTGTCTTGAAACGTTTGTATGAGCACACATGTACGAGCAAACGTGCAATGTACAAATAAACATTTAGATTTTTATGAGGCAAAAAAAAAACTCGAACAAACCTCTTGCAGATCCTGTTCATGTTACAAATGTAAAAGTTATCATCTTATAAAGCCTGCAGACTGTTCATGCAAACTGCAAAGCAATATTAAGTACCTTGGATGGTGATGTTAATGTTAAAATTTGATGACCCATATTATTTCAAAGATTAAAACTAATTGTCCCCCAGCAAAACCACAGCAACTTAAAATGACCATATTCACACTGTCAGAAATATGGGATTTTAAAAGGACAAGATTATAACATCAATATTAATAAGTAGATGGTTTCATACCTTTATTGATTTGCATTTGGTTCACTGCTACTTAAGTTGCCTTACACTGCTGAGACTGGTGCTGTCACTGACTCATGCATTGATCGAGTTTAGCTCACAGTTTCTCACTCAATTCTAATATTCTTTTGTCAATATAAATCGTCGATAGGAAGCAGTACAGTACTTCAGGCGGGGGAAACCGGTCTCAGAGCTCCCGGTGCTGCCTAGCGCACAGGCCGGGTCGCTACAGATGCAAGTACACAGCCACTGTGCTATAATAAAACGCTATGCTATGGCAGGTAGGGTGATATTTGGACAAGCTGACTGTCCAGTTAAAGTGACAGTCACATTTAGTGTCATCATAAAAACAGGTACTTGGATTTTTGCTGTGCTGGCGTCAAAATGCTATATGAAAAAAAAATAAAAATTATCAAAACGTCAAAAAAATCAAATACAATACCTTTCTCTTGTGGTTTTCCTTCTTCAATTTCTCTTTTTAAAGTACTTAAAGTACTCATGAAACATTCTAATATTTTGAACAGGTGTTGTAAAATGGAATATGTTTACTCAAGAATACATTCAGAAGCACCACATTGAGTTTCACATTACCGAGTGAGGACACCGTGGACTAGCTGCAAGGACTTGGCACCAGGATATGTGGGAGATGGACAGAGTTTTGAGGGCCAGTTATGCTGAAGTGTAGCACCCTGGATTATGTTCAGTGGATTGTGCCCAAAAACACAGTCCATTTAAAAATATGTAAATCTTGTAGCAGTTGGGATCCCTCTGTATGGGTGACTGCCTTGGGGAGATATTAGGGGGAGGCGGGTCAGTGCTGTATGTAATTTTTTTTCTTTTTCTTTTTTTTACAATATGTATATACAACGTGTTAAAAGTTTTCCACTTTTAATTCAAATATTTCAACTTTGTTTATAGTATATTTTAAACTGCTACAAATTTGTGTTCAACAGGCAGACTTTCTAATCCTTATTAACAAACTCATAAATAGTGTTAAATAATCAAATAGGTTGCAGTGATAAATTCCTAAAACAATAAATGGCCAGATATGCTTGTGGGGAGCCCGTGGTACATTGATAAAAGAGTCTTCTGGATCATATTCTTCAGCAGATCATTGTAAGATACACGTAGTGTATAAAGTTTTATTATCATTTTCTGCACCAGTCTACCTGAGGTCTTCTACTTTGATCCTCATTGACCAGGTGGGCTTTCTTTTTTATTGTGATATTAATAAAATAAATACCTACTGTACTTGTATACATAAATACACTGGTATACAAAATTCTGGTACCCATTTATACAGTTGTGTTTTTACTGGAGCAATCTGGGTAAAGTACCTTGATCAAGAGTACATCAGCAATGTCCCACCTGAAATACAGTTGATTAGTAAAAACAAACAACAAAAATTCTAGATTTAAATTAAATCCAGAAAAAAACACAGGGTAAAATATGTGCTTTTTGTTTTTCACACTTGGCACCCCATATTCACATGCTATAAATCATTAACATAATTGTTAATAGGGCACAGCTTTGCACATGTAATCTGATCCTTCTACTGTATATCTACGCTTTATTTCCTGGGGTATGAAATTGTCATGTGATCGGGGTGCTGGATGAGCTACCCTCGAGCTCGGCTTCGTTATGACGCAATTAGAAGCTGCGCGCACACAGGGTGCGCTGAGTGAGGTTGAGGAATGCTGGATGCAGTCCACAGCTATACCCTGTTGGAAGAGTGCAACCTCCTGGTGACGTTACGGGTTGCACGGATGTGGAGATCTGTGTTCAGTGGCACTTTGTAGCCTAACTAAACGGGAATTCCAGTATTTAAGAAACTTTAAAAAAGGGTAAGATACAGTATTTTCTGCCTTCGTTAGAATGTGTGCGTAAAGTTTAACTAGATGCATTTGAATACTATCAGATGTTTTAAAAGCCTCGTTTAATGTTTTAAAAACAACTCAAATCACGGGCAACTACTAAGGTGCTATGCGTATCGCTGTCAACTAAACCTGCAGCGTTTTCGATTTGAGGTATGAGTGGAATTCTGGCGAACAATACATTTTAGGTGAGTGATCCATTGCAAGGTTCGCTTTTTATTAAAAAAAAAAAAAAATACAAGGAAGTTGTTCCAGGTTAACACAATAATCACAGACAGAAAGTTATACAGACGGTGCTGCCTCTGTCTGGAGATGTTTTGCATGGTTTCATGATTATATTGGCAGAATTGTAATTCATGAATTAATAATTAAGTAATGTATTTATTTTAAATGTACTGAAACCCTCTAATTACTGTAACCCTTATAAAATGCAATATGGTAAATTTGCTTTAACATACATTCTATGTTAGCTTTGTTTGCATGCCTCTGCCTTCACTGCCCACTATATTATTTATTTCTTAGCAGATGTGCTTAGCCAGGGCGACTTACAGTTGTTACAAAGTATCACATTGCAAAATGTGGTATTACAGATAAGAGCAGTTATAAAATACAGTAAAATCAGTAGAAAATAAGAGCAAACTAAATAGTGCAGTAAATAATTACCTTTAAGAGCGAATTCGACTGAGCAGTGTATTTATAGTAAATATATTCGTTTGTAAGAGTAAATTCCACTAAGAGCACGTAGTAAGTAAATAAATGCAATAAATTTCATATAAGGGCAATTGCAAACAGCGTGGATACAGATATCTTTACACTATCTATGTTTTTACAATTGTTACCAGTATACATTGACCGGACTAAAAGATTTCAGTATAAACATTTCCAAGTACAGTACTGGAGAATAAAGGGACGTTTATAAAGGATATGAAAAGAGCAAAATTTCAAACACAAGCAGCTCAAGGTTCCAAGACATTTGGTTTATAAATGGCATGTAGCCCCCTAAACTGGTTGATTTTATTTCACAGTGTCACTTGGCCCTTTATGTAGATATCACATCATCCGTGGACAGATAAGCCTTTTATATTTAGGTTATTGTGCATGTCAAATATACTGTGGCTAAATAAAAATAAGACCAACTGTAAGAACTTTAAAGTGAGTCACCTTTACCTAAAACCTGAACCATGACAATGTGTGCCATGACAATGTTACCAGGATATTGGCCTACTGTTTGCCAAGCAAATAATTTTACTTGTCCACTGTTAAAGTTAAAATTACAGTACTGAATTGCAGTAATTTAATGATTTGTAAAGCTTTGTAATTTTGTAAAGTTTGGTGTGTGGTACGTTTCATTACAGTATTTCATTACCTTAACTGTAGGTGTTAAAGTTCTACTGAATTGAGCTTTGTAATTTGTAAAGCAATTTTAGGGAAAGAGTATTGAGAGAACGCCAAGATCCTTTGCATCATTCAGATGTTTTGTATTTGAGCGCTATAGATCCGGTCAGCAAGGTATCATTTACCTAATAAGCCTACTTGAGCCGTATATTGCCCATATCACCAGGTGCAGCCATGCGTTGACAGTAACACAGACTATAGTATATGCATAGGGCTGCGCTTTTTTGCTGGCGCATTCCTATACTCAGTTGGCGATGCTGAAAATATTGGCAAAGCCACTGCATGCCGTGCTGTCCGAAGGGTCTATCTCGCCCTAAAGAGATTTCTTAATGTGTTCATCACATTTCCGGGACATACAAGGGGAAACGACATCAAAGAGGGCTTCTATGCAGTAGCAGGTAATTTACTAAGTTATATGCAATTTAATGAATAGGTTATCCCATCGTTATCATTTATTAAGTAGTCTTTGGTGCTGTGGACTGCAGTCAGATCCCCATCAAGGCACCCTCAGGACCAAATGAGGCGGATTATGTGAACAGGAAATCCTTTCACAACATTAATGTACAAGTACTTATGACATTATCACTTACATAAAATTAAAAATGAGCTACAATTCAGCAACTGATGCAAATAATCCAATATTTAAATGACAATTATACAATGCCAGTGCTAGACAGTAGGTGTCAGACTTTGGATAATACTGAACATCATCCATGACTTGACCTCAGTTATTCTCAGATGAACTGTGACAGATCCTGTGACATCATTGCCGCATGTGCGGTGCTCCACAAATAAAAATAAAATTAAAAACTTACGCATTTTGCTTATCTGCAGTTTTTTTTCCATCCTTCCTCTCTAGACTTGGCAGCAGCAGCATTGCATTTAGTTGTGATAATGCTTTTATATTCCTCAAAACTTTTCGTTACAAGCTCTTGCTCAAAAAAGTTGCTCTCTGTTTCAACGTCATCGTTCGTGAGGATCATTGATTCAGTGCTCTGCGATTCTCCCTTTGAGGTAGCCCGAGCACGCGCAATTACCCGGATTTCTTAAGTCGGAATCAAGTTAACGAGACACTTTTAGCCTGTATTCGCAGTCGAGGAACGGAGATAGCCTGACTTCATTTATTGGGTTAACTGAATCTGGCTAACCTCTGATTAGCCTGAATTAGTTAAACCAGCTACGAGGAACAAGGCCTTGCATTATCTACTGACAGAGCCAGTGTTTTGGTTAGGAATGTGGCACTTTGAATATCGTCTGCTGAATTGCGGATAGAGAATTTGACTCCGGACGAATTGATAACATGCCTATCTGTGTGCATTTCCTCAGTTGTAGTGTTGAACAGTAATAATTAAATTTTTAGCTAGCAATTAATGATCACACTAGTCATGTTTTTACTGCCATTAATTGTAACTTTCACCAGTTACTAGTTATTTCTCTGTCTGCATTTCACGTGTTGGCTTTTAAAATGAGCCATACTACTGTACAATTATTGTGGATAATAGAGCTATTAATTATAATTTCTCAGAACAATACATAATAAAGACTTAAAAATTATCGATAAAATCACCGTAATCAATTCTTGTTCTGACTTCATTTCTTATTGGAGTTTAGTCACAGCCTTGTCTGAAGTGTTCTTGCTGTAATTACAGGAGTTCTGAGCAAAGTTCAACAGAGTGATAACAAGTGTGCAACAACATTGAACTTTGTACAAACTGCTGACACATGGAAGAGTATTAAGACAATCAAGAAGAAAAGCCTGGTGTGCTGACTGGTAAGTTGTTTTTTCTTTTTTTTTAAGTTGTATAAAGTGGTTTATAGCTAACAAAATAATTCCATCAATCTCACGCGTTTCTACATTGTCTCAAACGAAACGAGCCAGACGGAGTCCGTTTGAAACAGACTCGGTATGAATGCAGCTTTAAGTAGAACCAGGTCCTGTTTTAACATTTAAATACATATTTGCTATACAAGTTATTTTCAAAATCATCACACTTGAGACCTAATGGAAGTGCAAAACAGTTAACATCTATAATTATTTGTTTGCTACAATTACTTTAAACATTATCAACATTTGAATTGATTTCTATAATGTATTGTTCCATTGAAAAATATAAATTAGAGCTTCAGCTTTATAAAACAACAAATTACATAACATGCTAAAAATGAAAAATAATATGCAAAAACTAATTTCATACTTTGACGTTGGTATTTTGTGTGCCCACCCTTTGCTTCCTGGCATCTTTCCTCAGATATTTTTGCCCATTCTTCAACACATACAGCTTTGAGTTCTGCAATCATCTTTGGTTTCCTTTTTGCAACAGCAACCTTTAAGTCAACATCCACAACATCTGAATGGGATTCAAGTCTTGTTGCCTTTTTGAATCACACATGTCCAATTTACGTTTCAGCTCTTGATTATGTATTTGTTATATAATTATCATCAGGAGTTGGTTTTCAAGCATGATAACTGTCAATAATTAGCAAAGAATGGGTTTCATATGAAACATGTTGATTCTCCAAATACTTTTTTAATAAGTATAAAATTCGTTTTTACATGTTTTGTAATTGTGGCAGTGCAGAAGAGCCCCCTGTATAAATATGGAGCAGGACAAAGCCCTGCTAAAAATGTCCTGTTTGGAATTTAGAACAGGTGAATTTAGTATAGGATTTAATTGTATTGTTTGGTGTTTGTTTAAGAACAGCTGATGTTATTGTTTTAGTTAAATGTGGCAAGGCAGGGGCAATGTTAGCAGCTCGCCTCTGCCAGACATCGTGAGAATGCATGGTCAGCAGCAAATTATTAACAGCTGTTGACCACGCAAATATAACAGGCTCGTGCAGAATGTGGTAATCTCCAGGTTGATTTAAGTGTTTGCTAATCTGGAGATGATCACAATCAAAAACCTGCGCATTTGCTGAACGCAGTGGGTGTTCAGGAAGGAGGAACAAGAGTGCAGGAAAAAGATTCAAGTAAGGAAAAGAAAATAATTACAATTGCAGCTTGTGCTGGAGGGGAGGGAGTGGGGGGGGGGGTCTGGGTCTGGGTCTGGGGACGTCATCAGCGAAGCCGTCCTTTGATTAGAAAGCTGAATCTCTAATTTATATCTTTCAATAGAACAGTTAGAAATTATAGAATTCACTTTCTTTGTGGTTTTAACTGCCCAAATACTTTTTTCTGCAACTGTATGTATGTATGTATGTATATGCTTAGTTGACTGCCATAAAGATCAAAATGTTGGTTCCCTTTTTTTCTTTTAAGGTTTGGAACTCCTGGATTAATCAGATTAGTTTCTGTTCAGATATTAAACCATCAGAGGTTTGTCTTCTAACTGACGCTATGTCAAGTACTGAAGGGAAGAGAAGGCAATACAAGATGCCTGTTTGGGTGCTCTGTGTTTTGTTCCTGCTGTCTGAATCCCCCACACCCAGCACCAGCCAGCTCTGCTCCACTGAAAAGATTGAGAACATGATCATTGATATTGAGTCTGCACTTCAGTACGGGGTGAGGGGCACAGAGCCCATTTACTCCTCAATGGAAGACCACTGTATTAATCTCTGCTGTGCTAAGGAACCAATTGAAGGTATGTTTTCCACCAATAAATCATTGTTCTTGCTTCTGTTGCTCAGGCTGTTGTACTGTGCCTGGTTTATGGCTTCTAGTAAAGGTTGGTGCATTCCCCGGCAAAGTCACCTTGTACTAGATGGAGCCACGAAGCCTAATACTGAAAACTAATGAGAACGTAGAAAATGCATTCGATACTTGTGTATGACAAGTAAATAACGTTTGAAGTGGAGCATAAGATATGTACGAATGAGTGGAGGCTATCTAAGCTCATTCATTTCCTAGCAGCCGATTGATCACGGATCAGGCTGTGTTCACACTGGATCCGTTTAGAGCAGGGGTGCCCAGACTTTAAGTACATAGGATCTACTTTTCCCACCCTTATCCCAACGTGGTCTACCAGCAATGAATTGTCAAATTATTACATACAGTAAAACCTCTAACTATACACCTACATTGCCTCATTGCAGCATCCCGTTTATTTAAAAATTTGACAGTAAAAAGTAGAGGGTCAAGAGCAGATGTGTTGATCCTCTTTTCTGTATTAATCCCTGTAAAAGTGGGGCTTAGTACCTGCTGCTTTTGTTGTGGGTGTCCACTGAATAAGAGAGAGACAAAGAGGGATGCAGTTGACAACACCACTCAGGCGTCCATGTTTTATTGAAATAAACAAAAAATTGCAGCGACAGATGGCCGCCACTAGGGTACCAGCAATGATAGTTTGCCAAACACTGCCTTAGCGCTGCTCCCACTAAAAGGGAGGTCCCGCTCCAGAACCTACTCTGTGACACACTAAAATAAACTGTTATGAGATCAAAATCCCCTAAATTAATCCCTACACAATTCACTCACCCTGGCTCTTCACACAGTAGTGAGACTGCACGCTTGCTGGAACTAGAACAAAACAACTGGCTTTCCAGCTCTTTTTTTATACCATGTGGCTGGGTTTAATTGATTATCAATTAGTCAATTAAGCCCCAGCCACATTCCGCACATCAATTTGGCAAAGTTGGATTTAACCCCATCCCAGCCAAACTTAAATTCAAAACTTTTCAACTTTATTTACAACTGCAAAAACCCACCATATCTAGTACACTCTTGCATTCAATTTTTTTTAAACTATACAATTTTGTCTTTGAATAAATGTCAAGAAATGTTTGTTTTAAATATTCAGGTATTTTCCCCATCACTAGTATGTTAAACCCTGTTTCTACTTTTATTTCATTAAATAATTACATTTTAATAGGTCAGAAGACATGCAACTTTGTGATATTTGACAAGATGAAGACAGCCGGTCATCCAAACTGCTATATGTTTAACTGTCCTCTGAGTGCTGGAGCCTGTCCAATGAAGCCTTCTGAAGGGATGAACAGCTATAAAATAATACAGGGTAAGCACGAACGATACTATTCAATAAAGATAATGAGCAAATCGACAATATTATGTGGAACGTTGTAGTTGCTATGAGGTATACTTCCCAAATAAGTGGCAGAATAACCTTGTCCTCAAAGTAAAACAACTTGGCTGAACAGAAGCGGAGTGCCCAAAAGGCCTGTTTGGGCCCATGCTTGGTGTGAAAAACGTAAGTTCTGGAAAAATAATTGATTCAGGTTTCACTGTTTTAAAGATGATCAAGTTCTGTGATAACATGGGTTCAATGTATATACTGCAACAAAATTGAAACTGCAATAAAAATTGTGATTATGTTTTTTACTGCTTCTAATAGTATGTTGCAGCCATAATTATGGCATAGTGAACAATGTGCCATTGTTATTTAATATTTCACACTCCAATGGGCTTAATAAATATTCAAAGTCCAACAATATTTTTCAATCATTACAATAATCCCAAGACTGTATTTCAGCACAGATATATTTACACAGTTGTTGTTTTTTTTTTTCATAGACTTTCCACCAGGAGCACAAGATAGTAAGAAGAATGTTACTAGTGAACTCTCTGAGGTGATCAATGTGATAGATACACATCTGAACATGGATAAAAGGAACCAAGCAGAACAAGAAAATGTGAAGAGAGAAAACATACCTGGATCGGTAGGGGGAGTTGGACCAGGTGGGGATGATGGACCACCAGGAAGCAATGAACCACTATGGAGAGAAGGACCACTAGGGAAAGAAGGACCAGGAGGGGAAGATGGACCTTTAGGGGGAGTTGGACCAGGAGGGGATGATGGACATTTAAGGGGAGTTGGACCAGGCGGGGTTGATGGACCACTAGGAAGCAATGGACCACTATGGAGAGAAGGACCACTAGGGAAAGAAGGACCAGGAGGGGACGATGGACCTTTAGGGGGAGTTGGACCAGGAGGGGATGATGGACCACTAAGAAGCAATGGACCACTAGGGAGAGAAGGACCAGGAGGAGATGATGGATCTTTAGGGGAAGATGGACCAGTTGAAGGCCTTGGACTGGCAGGGGACATTGGTGCAGGATTTAGAAAAGCTGCTACTACAGTGTCAAAAGAGTCCGTGGCATCTGTGAAACCAACAAGTACCACGTCTAAAGCAAAAACAAGCAAAATTATTATACTGCTAGCCACCACCATGCCTAATTTCACTAAAACAGTTACTACTACAATAGCCACTGTGATTAAGCCATCAGCAACAACCAGAACAATTATCACGTCAAAACCAACAACTACCACTGCTAAGCCAACCACTACCACTGCTAAGCCAACCACTACCACTGCTAAGCCAACCACTACCACTGCTAAGCCAACCACTACCACTGCTAAACCAACCACTACCACTGCTAAGCCAACCACTACCACTGCTAAGCCAACCACTACCACTGCTAAGCCAACCACTACCACTGCTAAGCCAACCACTACCACTGCTAAACCAACCACTACCACTGCTAAACCAACCACTACCACTGCTAAAACCACTACCACTGCTAAACCAACTACCACTAAGCCAACCACTACCACTGCTAAACCAACTACTACCACTCCTAAGCCAACCACTACCACTGCTAAACCAGTCACTGCTAACCCTAACTCTACCACTGCTAAACCAACCACTACCACTGCTAAACTAACCATTACCACTCCAACTGTGACTATGACTACTACTACGACTGCTACTACTACTACTACTAAACCAACAACTACAGCTACTAATCCCACCACTACCTCTACTAAGCCAACAAGAACCACTGTCACTACTAAGCCAACAACTACTACAACAGCAGCTGCAGGACATTTTGCCACCATTGCTTCTGTGAACCCTGCACCAAAAGACAGCAGGCAGCCTAATCCAGCAAAACCAAACCTGAAGGCTGCTTCTGAGCAGGCTGAGATCTTACAGGATGGAATGAAAAGTGGTCTGATAGCTGCCTTGGTATTTGGAGTGGTGTTCATGGCATTGGTGGTGGCCCTACAGAGCCAAAAGGTCATAGAGTCTTTCAAGCGAAGACATTACTCCAGGGTGGATTACCTGGTCAATGGGATGTATATTGATACATGAACAGATTCAAAGCTTAATGACTGTCATAGGAGAACCTTATTTTAGAAGGGATATTTTATTACATTTTGAGAGACTTTTTCAGAGCCCCCTTTTAACACTAGAACGGTTATACTCATACCTAAAACCACCACCGGCAGTCATCATAACAGTTACATTTTAAACACCATCAATATTAAAATGAAAGACAAGCTATTAAATACAACTCAAAAGTTTTGTCCAAGCACATCATATCAAATGCCTGCACAGACAAAACGGCAGTATCTAAATGAACAATTAAACACATGGTTTATTTTCTAACTTGCCACATATAAAGCACTACTTCAAAAAATGAAAAACTATAATAAAATAAACATTTCAAAAGAAACTAGTTTGTACATACAAAACTGTAAAAACAAAAAGTAGTTTTTAATTTAAAACGAAAGTAACATACAAATTCTCTTGCGTGTGCCAGTCGATACAGCACTAAATCCAGGTTGAGCTGCTTCAGCCTGCTGCTTTGCAGTTTTGTGATCGAAATGTTTCTGCTGAAGCGCTGTGGCAAGCTGAAATCTCTCCTACTGGTATTTTCCTCGGTGCATTTCTTGTACAAAACAAAGGAATTGACGACTGCCAGATCCAGTAGAGATAACAACAGCCTTGTATATAAAAATTAAATAGAATACTGTAGGTTATATTCAAAATAATAACATGTATTGTAAAAGGCTGTCAAAATGACTACTTTGGCAGTTCTAGGTGAGTGGGATTATAACTTCCTTATTTTCGTGATCCTGCCTTTCAGACTCTGTCAGGGCATTTAACCCTTTGCAGTCCTATGTTGGGCCAGATCTGACATTACAATTTTCCCTTTCCAGTCCGACATCATCAAAAAGACAGAAAGCACAGGTCTCTAGTCGTTTTTTCACCTGAAAAAGACAAGAAAAATTTTCAATGGCCAAGTGAGACCGATAGGAGTTGAATTAAGCTGAAAAAAGGGGTGTTTCTGAGCAATACAAATCCAAAATGACTGCTGTGATGATTCTAGTGTTAAAAGGTATGCTAATCTTGCAGAGTTTTTTTTTTTTTTTTTCTTTTTTGATAGGGCGATAAACTTTTTGGGGTATTGCAACTATATCAAATATCACAAATGTGGATTCCTTATGAACAATGATTAAGTTTTTTAACCAAGAAATGCTGAGTAAGAAAACAAACAATTAAAGGTTGGCTTCTGAGATATTGTATTTTTGTGTGGAAGTTCCAGTGTTCTTGCTTTTAAATGGGAATTATGGGATATCATTATCTGCCTTTGTAGGCCATATTACCACAATTTATATGGTACAATGCAGAAATATGTTTTAATTATGAAGAGTCTTCAGTAATCATCAGCCAATTAGTAAAGAGCATTATGACCCGTGTATTTTTTTACAATTACATATCGTCTTGCAGTGTGTTTATAAGGCTGCAGCATACGAGCTGATTGATTTGAAATGAAATTGCAACTGGATTATTTATACATATTGTAAGGTTCTGTAGCAGTAGTCACAATCCTCATTGGTTTTATTTGCATTTCTTTTAATTATCATTACATTTTACGTAACATTTTTATAAGTAAAAAAAACAAAAAACAACACAACGATGAAAGACCTAGAAGTATCAAAAGCATTTAACCCTTTGATTAGTGAGTTCTGAAATGCACTGCCGGTCCTATTATGTACAAACAAGCTGAAAGCTGTATGTTTGTAATGAATACAGACAAATCATTTTTACCGTAAATAAATCAAACATATATATATTTTAAAAATTTAAAGTCATAGGGGAAGGTTTTGACTAAAAAAGAACATGTATTCCATAAACAATAAACAACGGGGTGGAGCAACCACAACAACACGTCCGAGAGAGAGAGAGGGAATGATCCGGGAAAACAGGTTGTGAGGGTGGAGGGAGTGACAGTGTTTAAGGCTTCAGCGTATGATACTCCTTTAACCATAGAGCAACATACAGAGCTTGGCGCTGTCACTTGATGTTGATGGTAAATATTCTTTGCTTGTGTCTTCACTGACACAATTGCTGACATCCGATTCAGTGGAAGAACTATGCATTTTAATTTAAATCAGAAGCTGAATTCAGTATTATTACTAATACTTCTTTCTCACTGAGCGATTTTCGTCGGTTTACAACCGCTGTTGACATTTTTGTGACAGATAATTATATGTAATTCAGTCAATATCTGACAGAGGGCGCAAGGGACCAATAAAAGGTGTTATTGAAACCTAGTGTTACAATATTATGTGATCAGGGGTTTTGTAGGCTCAGTAATTCCGGTTTAAAGTTGCAGAACGTATTGGTACATTCGTACTACTCAAAGGGTTAACCATAGTCATGAATGTTTTCTGCACAAACAACCATCCCTTGTCCAAAACATACAGTCAAACTTTTAACCGTTAAACAAATCTGTTAATGTTTTTTTGCCAGATCTGAAGCCCAGGTGATGTCAACAACACATACATTTCTTAAAATGTAAACAAACTAAATATTCCAGTGAGCCACTGAGCGTAGCAGAAGAGCAGTGTGTATTTAAAAAGTGCTCTGGCTCCACAGAACCAGAAGAATCAGAATCAAAGGACACGGTGGAATTGGTGAAAACCGTATTCCAATCTACTCTGAAGCTGCTAGGAGATTTAAATATTGAACTTGAAAGAGCACTTCGAACATTAACACCTAAACCGAAGGATTCTGCAGCACCACCTTGCTCGATCAGAGTCATATTCCTGGACTTTAAAGTAAAACAAACTGTCTTACAACAGGCCTGGAAACAAAGGGATGTCACATATAAAGGGAAACATTTATTTTGACCAAGGTTACTCTTCTGAACTTCAGAGACAGAGAAAACAAGTACGAGAAGTGATGAAGCTACTGAAAGAAAAAAATATTAAAGCACAGTTGCCTTACCCTGCACAGATAAGAATATTTCTGGACACTGGTGTTAAAATTTTCAGATCGCTGACTGACACTGTGCCAGCGCTCAAATCACTGGGCATTACAGTAAAGGCAGATGCAAGAACGGTCCTGGAGAGAGAGTTGCTGCACAGTCAATGGTCAATAAAGGGTGGAAAAAAACAGGAGAGACAACATCCCAACCTGGCACAAAAAGATAATCCAAACCTTATTAAGAAGTGGAGAGCAAGGTGAGATGACCCAAAGATAAGAGGAAAATTAATCAGAGAGGCTGGACATTTAAATTTTATTGTACCTGAATATAATTATTTTATTTTATTGAATATGATGTAACAAACCGTGCTTTCACAAGTTTCCACATACAAAAAATTGGCTTAAAAGAAGATCTACTTAAGCTAGTTAGAAGTAAGTTATGTTTTCTGTTAATTATACTAAAAACGGAGGGGGAAAAATAAAAATATAGTTACATGTTAGTGTACAGATGTGTGTGTATGTGTGTGTGTGTATATATATATATATATATATATATATATATATATATATATATATATATATATATATATATATATATATATATATATATATATATATATATATATATATATATATATATATACACTGAGTGTACAAAACATTAGGAACACCTGCTCTTTCCATGAATGTAACGATGTAATGATGTAACCTGTTAAATCCACTTCAATCAGTGTAGATGAAGGGGAGACAGGTTAAAGAAGGATTTTTAAGCCTTGACACAATTGAGACATGGATTGTGTATGTGTGCCATTCAGAGGGTAAATGGGCAAGACAAAAGATTTAAGTGCCTTTGAACAGGGTATGGTAGTAGGTGCCAGGCGTGCCGGTTTGAGTGTGTCAAGAACTGCAACGCCGCTGGGTTTTTCACGTTCAACAGTTTCCTGTGTGTATCAAGAATTGTCCACCACCAAAAGGACATCCAGCCAACGGCAGGCCAGTGGTCGAAAACGGCTCATTGATGGAAGAGGCCAAAGGAGGCTGACACGAATTGTGCAGAGCAACAGACGGGCTTGTTAGTCAACTGACAGTCCAGTACAACATTGGTGCTGAAAGACCCATAAAAGAATGCACAACTCATCATACCTTGACACGAATGGGATATGGCAGCCGACGATCTAACAGAGTTCCACTTCTTTCAGCAAAACACAAGAAACTGCGTTTGCAGTTGGCTAAGGAATGAAAACACTGGACACTGGAGGATTGGAAAAACATTGACTGATCTGATGAATCCCGGTTCCTGCTGTTTCACGCTGATGGGAAGGACTAGGGTATAGAGAGAACCACATGGGTACGTGCATCCATCATGCCGCGTGTCAACATTGCAGGCTGGTGGTGGTACCTAATGTTTTGTACAGTCAGTGTGTGTGTGTGTGTGTGTGTGTGTGTATATGTATATATATGCACGTGTATAAATATAAGGCAACAGGTAGTACATGTATGCACAAGGCAGAGTACAAATTGAAGGAAAATTGTTAGAAAAATTAGAAAATTGTTTGTGTATGAGAGTTGATGGTGCAGTTTTTTTTTCTTTTAAAACATGGACTGGACAGATGCTGGTTATGCTGTTTTTTTTCAAACACCAATGCCTCAGTTAAGGTAGACACAGGCCCAGCTTAACTGAGATTATTGCTGTTTTTTTCTGTTGAATACTTTATTGGTTATTCTCCCAGGGATGTCTCAACATCAAGACACTCCACTCCATCTAGGACAGATAGCTTGCATTGAAGTAGTAACACCAGCTTGTCTTTTTGATTAATTCTGAAATAGGGAATTATATTGCTTTATATTGCAAGTCTACGGGGGCCCATTTAATAATAATGTTATTGATTTGCTTTCTGTTTATGTTTACAATTTTTCAATTACACTGTATTTTATTTTTTACTATTTTGGGGACGTATGGATATCATTTGAACAGTGGAATAGTGTCTCTTAAGCACTTCCAAGAACAAAGTACGCTCTTCTCCTATATTAAACTGGGAGAGATATGTCAAAGTACACACTCCTATATTAAACTGGGAGATATGTCAAAGTACACTGTCCTTCTCCTGTATTAAACTAGGAGAGGTATGTCAAAGTACATTCTCCTCCTATGTTAAGCTGGGAGATATGTCAAAGTACACTCGCCTTCTGTATTAAACTGGGATAGGTATGTCAGAGTACACTCTCCTATATTAAACTGGGAGAGATATGTCAAAGTGCACTCTCCTGTATTAAACTGGGAGAGGTATGTCAAAGTACACTATCCTCCTATATTAAACTGGGAGAGATATGTCAAAGTACACTCTCCTTCTATAATAACCTTGGAGAGACCTGTATAAGATATATTTCCCTTCTAGGCTGGAATAGGTTTTTCTACCCTGGCTTTCCTGAGATGAGTATGTTAAATGTGGTAAATAATCACCCCATAAAAATAAAGAAAATACTATCACAACTTAAAAAAAAACTACACTGATCTATCACCTTTATATAGGAAACATACCTCAGCACAATACATTAAAATGAGAATGGGTGGACAAGGTGTATTACTCATCATGTAAATCAGGGGGGGAAAGGGTGGTGGCAATTCTACTAAGTAAATCAGTGAACTTTTCTCTGACCGCACAGGACACCCAGCGTAGATATTTATTACTAAAGAGAACAATAGATGGACTCGAAGTATCATTGATTAATACATATGCCCCAAATGAGGACACCCCCATTTTTCAGGGAAATAGCAGAAGTGCTTGCTGGTAAGTGGTGGGACTGCAATTGCATTTTAAATCCTAACATTGCGAAATCACCAACCTCTTTGGGGTCAAGTTCTAAAGTGTGGTTGAAGGGCATCATCATCTCCAGGGCCTAATGGAGTTCCATACAGAGTGTACAAGAGTGCTTCTGGAGTTCTTTGAATCCTGTGGCATGGGAAAAACAGGTTGTACCAAGAGCATGGCACCAAGCAGGTGGAGGCTTTATACAAAAAAAAAAGGATTCTACAAGCACCGGTCAGTTTCGTCCTATTTCCCTAATAAACATAGAAGGCAAGATTTTCTTCAGCATTATTGCTCAGAGATTGTAAACCTACCTATTAAAGAACTGCTTCATTGACAGTTAAGTACAAAAAGCAGGCATTCCAGGTTTCCCAGGATGCTTAGGACACATCAGCGTAATCTGGCAACAAATTCAATAAGCAAAAAAGGAGAGGAAGGAGCTCCATGTGACATTCCTGGATTTGGCTAATGCATATGGTTCCACATGAACTTCCTTGGGCAGCATTTGATTTTTTCAGCGTACCGATGACGATAACAAATTTAGTGAAAGCCTACTTTGGAGATTTGCAATTTAGTTTTTCAACTTCAGAATTCAGCAGTACATGGCAATGCCTAGAAGTTGGAAAAATGGCAAGATGTACCATTTATCTACTGGCTTTTACCAGGGCATTGGAAGTAATTATTAGGGCATCAAAATGGGTAGTGGGAGGAGAGCGCTTGGCTTCTGGAATGTGACTATCACCAATTCGAACATACATGGATGACATGACAACAATGACTACAACAGTAGCCTGCACTAATCGGTTATTGGGCAAATTAACCAATAACATTGAATGGGCACGAATGTAATTCAAGCCCACTAAATCAAGGAGCATCTCTATAATTAAAGGTAAAGTAGTAGATAAAAGGTTCTACATTAATGGTGAGGCAATACCAACAGTGTCTGAGAAGCCAATGAAAAGTCTAGGGAGATGGTATGACAGGGATCTAAAGGACACAGTTTGTGTGGGAGAAGTTAGACAACAAGCAGTGGAAGGGTTGAAGAGCATAGACAGCAGCGCTTTACCAGGCAAACTGAAACTTGGTGCTTTCAGTTTGGTCTACTGCCAAGACTGCTGTGGCCACTGACTGTGTACGAGGTTTCATTTACAACAGTTGAGAAGCTGGAAGCTTTAATTAGTTCATACGTCAGGAAATGGTTGGGAGTTCCACGCTGCCTCAGCAGAGTGGGACTTTATGGTAAAGGAATACTGCAGCTACCAATCTCTGCTCTAACCGAGGAGTTTAAGTGCGCCAAAGTCCAACTGGAAATTACATTAGTAGATTCACGTGACTAATGCATAAGAGAGGCAGCACTTGTGTTGAAAACTGGAAGAAAATGGATGGCAAAGAAAGTTGTGGAAGATGCTAAGGCTGGCTGCCCTTCAAATCTGAGATATTATGGGGCAAGTTCAACATGGAAAAGGAAGTTTTGGTCTCAGTTCAGCTTCTCCTACATGGCACAAGGAGGAAGCTGGTAGTCAATGAGGTGCAAAAGCAGGAGGACAGGATCAGTTGGGTAAATACCATTTCCCAAGCCAAGCAGGGAGAATGGATGAGATGGGAAAGTGTGGAACAACACAAGATCGGCTGGCAAGACCTATGGACACTGGAAGACAAGCATAACCTGACCAATAAGTTGCCACCAGTTCCATCAAAGCATTACACACAAAAGACAATATTGCTCCATCCAGGAGATCAACCACCAAGAAAAGGTGTTAAAACTAAACCTCGCTCAGGACAACTGGAAGTTGCTAGAGACTGGAAGATGCTGGCAGATGTTGGTCAACGCCTTATTTTTCTAATTGAGATTGCCACCGCTAACCTTCAACCAGACATTGTCTTGTGGTCTGGATCAGCATGCCTTGTTCATCTGGTAGAGTTAACAGTGCCATGGGAAGATGCTGTGGATGAGGCGGATGAGAGGAAGAAAGTATGAAAGTAAGGAAGTATGCTCAACTAGCTGCTGAAGCGGAACAGTGAGGATGGAGAGTCCGAGTTTACCCAGTGGAGGTGGGTTGTCGAGGATTTGTGACACACTCTACAAGCTGGGCTGAGCTGAGTTGGGGATGGAGGGGGGTGTTGTGGGCTAGTCAACGAAACACCGAGGATGGAAGGTGATGGAAGACCCCAGAGATGTACCCTACTTAGCTCAATCCAGACGGTTGTCATGCTGATGCGCTGGGGAGACCACGCCTGGTTGATCCCCAGAGCCAGCATCGCAGCCGTTGTATGTGCTGATGCACTGGGGAGGCAAAATGAGCTGATCCCTGAAGCCAGCATTACACTTCAGCAATTAACACCAGACAGAAGGATATCTACATCATCAAATGGAAAACAATGCAAATGGACTGAGATGCAGATGGATCACATTAGTTTACTGCAAAGCTACGTCTTAGTTGGTGCTTATCCTGGTGAGAGCCGAGTTCAAATCAGCATGAATTCAACATGTACTCTCATGTAATGGAAATCATAATGGCAAGTAGAATAGAGAAAATAATTACTAAACTAATCCATCCTGCTCAAACTGGTAGACAAGGAACAAACACTATTAGAAGAGTCTTAAATATAATGTCCTTGTCCCAGAGAAACAAAAACCCCTCAATGCTTCGAGCCTTGATGCCTTGATAGGCTTCATCGGTGTTTTCAATTGACAAAAGGCAGCGATCTATTTAAGCATCCATTATCAATCATAATCATCAAATGCCGTGCTCAATTTGAAAAAACTGATCAAAAGATACAGTCGACACATGTTAATACATCATACAATTTTCATTATAACAAATGGAGATTTAGCAGAAAAAAGGTTCAATATATTTAACACCCGTTAATCCTGTGGTCATTTAGTGATTATAAGATTACAAGCAACTATCTAGCAGGATCCGTAACATCTGAAATATCTAAATACAGCACAATTATGCAACAAGTACTTTTACACCAGTTAAAGAGTTCCAATAGAACATCAGTTAATCAGCTGATCAAAATAATTACCGCTTGTAACTAAAGAAACAGGGGACAACTCAAAGTCTTCACTGAGTCCCTTAGGCATTAAAGTATTTAATTAAAAAATCCAAAAAGTTTCATGTTTCAATAGTTTGACTGTGATATTCCCTCTCCTTCTACCATGGGTTCAATACCTATGCACATACATTTAGGTGTCATCTGCATAAAAATGATAATTCAGGCCATGTAATCTTAATATGCGACCAAGGGGAAACAAGTAAATACTAAATAGTGGAGGACCCAAAATTGAGCCTTGTGGGACACCAGAAGACACCATGAGAGACAAACTGTTGACGTCCAGTAAGATAAGACTGAAACCATTTTATTGCAATGCCAGAAATGCCAAAAAAACTCTCTAACTCTAAGGCAAAAGAATAAGCTATAAATTTCTGCAAACTTCTAAAGACAAGGGTGGCTTAAATTTACCAAATCTGAAATTATATTATGGGCAGCCCAATTGAATTTCAGGCTGTCATGGCTACAGAATAATAATGATACAGGATGGACACGGAACAAGAGACAATTTTCCCTACTCTTCTTGATGTTTTACCATTTACAAAAATAAACAATACTGGAGAAATCAAGATGTGGCAAAGCAAAGCTCTGCCCTTTTTAAATTGGCAGGGATGGGGTTAATTTCCCCTACCTGCCTGGGTTTATTATGTTCAGGTGGCTGGGGTTGATTAGTTGTAAATGATTAACTTAATTAACGATCAATCAGCGCCCAGCCACCTGACATAAAAGGAGGCCTCTGCTTCTCATTTAGGAGGAGGGAGATGAGGAAGCAGGTTGGTGTTTGTGTGTGATTTTTTTTTGAATTTTGCTAAAACCAGTGAAGGCATTGCCCAGCCTGGAAACCTTTATTTTGTATATTTTGCTTTTTTGTCTTTCTTTTTGTGTTTAAATCCCTTTATTTTGCCCTTGTGCACTTTTATTTAGTGTTATTTATAATAAAATTAGTATTTTTTTGAACTGCAGACTGTCTCTGGGCCTCTATCCACTCACTAGCCTGCCACACAAGATTAAAAACAGATGGCTAGCTTGTAGAGTCTGGTCTAAAATAAGAACAAAACTAGCACTACCTTAGAATATAGCCAGAGTAACAGAAATTGCAACAAATAAAGACTTCTCCCCCACACATTTTGACAATAGCTATAAAAGGTGGACCAAAAATGGTCTAATTACAATAAATCAATTATTCCAAGGCAAGGAACTGAAATCATTCCAACAATTACAAAAATAATTTGATCTACCCACAAGCGATTTCTTTTAGGTTTCTTTAACTAAGCATTATTTGTCACCAGTTTTTAACTGGCAGTTAATAAAGAAGCTGCCAGGGGCTCCCGAGTGGTACATAGTGTCCTATAGCCTGGAGATCGCAAGTTTGAATCCAGGCTATGTCACTGCCGACCGTGACTTGGCTCACCGCGCACCAGTGACCCCTGTGGTCTGGTCGGGTGCCTGCGGGTTTGCCTGTAAGCTGCCCAGAACTGCGTTGTCCTCCGACGCTGTGACACACTTTAAATGCTGTAAAGTGCGTAAAGATGTGGGCAGTGTTTGTTCGTCTTCACCCCTCCCGAGTCAGCGCAGGGGTGGTAGCGGTGAGCTGAGCCTAAAAATAATTGGACATGACTAAATTGCAGAGAAAATAATAATAATAATAATAATAATAATAATAATAATAATAATAATAATAATAATAATAATGATTGGCGGCGACTAAATAATAAAAAAAAAACTTTAAAAAAATGTTAAACATTTTAAAATAAAGAAGCTGCCGTTCATATTAGAAAAGTACTTCATTGATGTCATTGAGAAACAAACACCTTGAAGAATAATCTCACATCTTTACAATATTCTACAACAATCTGGAACGAGTGGCTCCAGTGACGTTAAGGGAAAATGGGAATTAGAATTAAACATAATTATTAGAGATGAATCATGGTACCATACATATACATCAATCCAAAAGGTAACAAACTCCCCACTATGGAAGGAGTTTAATTGCAAAGTAATTATGAGATTTTTGAGGACACCTACAATCCAAAAACACACCAATAGAGATACTTCTAATAAATGTTGGAGGTGTGAAATGGTGGAGGATTACACACACACATTTTTTTGGGACTGCCCTAAACTAACAACATTTTGGAGGGAAGTTTGGGAAGATTGCTATCCCCTTTGACCCACTTCACCGGGTCTTGGGAATCGTCCGCAGAGAGCGGAGCAGAATATATTTTCCAAATTCTTGCAATAACTGTATGTTGGCTAAAACCCCAACCTCCAACAATAAGTATATGGTATGAAAGACTACAGGAAATGCACCTATTAGAAATTAATTTAAGATTAAACTTAACATATGATTTATTTGTAACAAAATGGTACCCAATAATATCCATCTTAGCATCTGAAGCAATTTGGGGCACCAGAGTTAATAACCACCCTCTCCAAAAAAGTTTAGTGTGTAAACATGTGTATATATGTATTTATTTGTATGTGAAAGTTATCTGTAAAATGAATTTGTACCAATGTGTTGCCACTATCCATGTTTAAAATAACTTACAAAATAAATAAATAAATAAAAAGTTAAAAAATCCTCGACAGCAGCTGAAGTCTCATTAAAATCCTCAACAGCAGCTGAAGTCTAATTTATGCAACACAGTTCAAGTCAGTTGAAAAAATAAAAAGTCAGTTAAAAAAAAACTTTGTAAAATTTTAACAGAACTGAAATATGTACAGTACACGTTGGATTGTGTCAGTTGTGTTGGTTTGGTGTACAGTACTGTAGTGTACAGTAGCACACCCTTACCCTGAAAAAGTTTTTGTTGTTGTTGGGTGCGATCGCAAATGGTCCTTTGCTGTGCTGAGCTGCTTGTTTTTCAGGGACTCACAAAATACTGTAATAAATCCTTCACCATTTAGAGTAACACATTTATTTTGGGCCATATTTAAGTTCTTTATTGAAACATCATGAATTGTGCAATGGGCTGCTGGGGTTTACCATTTATTCTTTGCATATGACTGGCAGCTGACCAATTGTGTTTAGGGAGGAGATTGACAGCAATGCTATGCTAAGGAAATTTACAGCAAATGAAATGATTGGCAATCATACCTGACTTTCTTATTGTCGACTTTCCGGTACGAGTATTTACCTTGTACCGTACCGACACTTGCAAAGTCACTGAACCGGTTCCAGTACCAGAGTACTCTGTTTTGGTCTTGACCCTCCCCGGGGCTGTTTGAGCAGACTAAGGAAGCAGCTGTACATTACTGTACACTGCACTGCTACTTGCATCATCCCTGGGTTTTATCCCTGTGACTTATGCAAGGCCAGTCTGTCAGTTGAGGATAAGCACGGGAAGGAACCTGGCTGCTTTGATAGCTGTATGAAGGCAGCTTTGGCTTTCCCAGGAACATGTGCCTGATGTGGATAAAGCACCACTGTTAGATGCCCCCATTACTCCAGGGCATACCTTTCATCCTGCGGCGAATGAGATGTTGCAACGCTATTAGTAGCCCCTTATTTGGCCCAGGAGACTCTGGTTTTCAGCCCTGATACAGCCAATAGGGTTACTGACACCATGAAAAATGGCAAAGCAGCGTCCACATCTTCCCAGTATGGGTACAAGTGGGGCATCTTTCAGACGTGGTCCCTACTTGAGGTTTTATTATACTGCAATTTTTGCAGGACTTGTTTGATGAGGGAAAATCTCCTATGTTAAAGGTCTATCTGGCAGCTATTTCAGCTTGCCATGTCAAGATTGACTTGTTTCCCCAGGAGCTCTCTTCCCGGTGGGAAAATTTTTAAAAGGAGCTCAACTGCTTTGGCTGCCTATGAAGGATATTGTGGTGCTTGATGCACTCATGAAGCCTCCATTTGAGCACTTCCATTCAGCTGAGCTGAAATGGTTATCGCTCAAAGCGGCTTTCTTACTTACAAACACCTCCGCCAAGCGGGTGGGTGAGATGCAGGCATTCTCCATTGCAAAAGCTTGCTTAATTTCTTGCAGAAGCCAGTACAAAGGTTACGCTTCGTACCAATCCTGCTTTTTTTGCCAAAAACTATACTGACATTTCATGTCAACCAGTCTGTGGACAAAAAGTTGGAGGCATTCTGAACAGTTTTCTGTCTGCTATGGGGTAAAGTTCCATGGTCAAGCCCTGTCTAAACAGAGGCTGTCCAAGTGGATAGTAAACATGGTCAGGACTGCCTATGAGCTGGTCAACTTGCCCCTTCAGGAAAGGCTCAGTGCCCATTCCACCAGGGGCATGGCAACTTCATAGGCTTTATTCCAGGGTGCATCTGTCCCAGACATTTGCAATGCAGCGGTGTGGGCTATACTCCCCATACCTTTACTAGGTTCTACAGACTAAATGCCATGGATCCTCAAAACCCTGGCTTTGGAACTAGAATATTAAGGTCAGTTTCCAGGTTGACCCTAACAACATAGACACAGACGTGAGTTTCTCCCTCAATTCTTTAGCCATAGCTACTAGTTACTGGGGTTCCTAATGGTAACGCACAAGGTAGACTTCGGCTTACCTTTGTAGTATTCCAGTAGTTCTGCAATATTCTCTTGCAATGGCTTTGGTACTCTGATCCATTAGGTAATTGTTACATTTCGTACTTGAAATGGAATGTTAGGTTATTATTAGGGTTGGGCACCAATATCGTTATTTTGATATGATATCGACATCATTCAATATTGATAAAAAATTCCATATCGTGGGATTACTCGCAGAGACATACACTCGCAGAGACATACTTTTAATTGGTAATACTGCTAAAATGACAAATGTTGTATAATCCACTTTCTTTTATATTAAGATACAACAAATCTTATACATACCAATCAGTCTTAGTCTCGTAGCCAATCAACACACATAAACTATTATTTAACTATTTTATTCCATTGATTGGCGTTTTTCTTTTTCAAAGAGCCTGATTAACAAATGTATTTAAAACATTCAATAGCTATAAATCAAGAAAAACAATAAATCCATAACCTGTGTACCCTCTCTTGTGTGCTCTACTCCCGTTCCTTCACCTGTTTCCTCTCACCAACCAATTCCTTAACAGAAACTATGTACTGTCTTCAAAAAGATCGTATTTTTTAAAGGGATACACACCTAAACACAAATTTAAACAGCAAAATAATTGTATGTATGTATATATATATATATATATATATATATATATATATATATATATAAGGTAATCCATTCAGAACATACGCACAAGGTACAAAACACTATTTGTATGCTGCATTAAACACGATTTGGATTATTTTGAAACAAGTGCATGCGTCAGTGATTCCCTGCATTTTTTTCCATGTGATTACTTACACTATTAGTAATGTATTTTTGAAATGTGAACTTTCGTTATTATAACCGAGATGTACTTTTAAAACATGTCTAAAAATAATGCAGCATTCAGCATGACATAACACCTTGCTTAATACTTTTAGATGTGTCATGCATTAGGAAAGATTAAATTACTTCCAGATTGACCAGTTTGCCCAGTGAAGTACAGTATATAAACATTTCGGTTTTGAGGTGGCTGGGGAGGGAATGGAATAGTAAAACAATATAACAAGACCTCCATGGATATTAAGATACTAAGTTATCCATGGATATTAAGTTAAAGTAAGTTATTGCTTTAGTTATGTAAATATCTGTTAACGTATATATGTATATGTTTCATATTTCAATATTATCGATAGCTATATCGATATACATATAGTTGCCCATCCCTAGTTATTATCATAACCATGGCTCCCTGAAATAGAAATGTAACCATTAACCGTCAACATCACTGTGTCCATGATTTCACAGGCTTGAAGGAAATGATGATGAGAGCTGTGCTCGCAGTCCTTTTATACCCTCGGGGGCAGGCATTCCCCTCGTCACAGGCTGGGCGGAGCAGCTTTCATATATCTTATTCAGGTTTCAGGGTCTTTAGGCGATAAACACCCATTAGGTATTTGTTAAATTTCTATTTCAGTGAAATAGGGTTATGATAATAACCTAACGTTTTCCTTCCAACTGAGCTCTCAATTACTTAACAAAACCCTTAATTGAACTAATAATTTGCTTAATTAGACATTTTTACTTGTTTTCAGCTTAAATAGTTTTATAAGTAACTTGAACTTTTTATTTTTTAGTAACTGATAACAATTAAAAAGGTCTAATTAAGCAAACGATTAGTTTAATTAAGGGTCTAGTTAAGTAATTGAGAGCTCAGTTGGAATGAAAACCACAAGAAACATGGAGAAGCCCTGCTCTATAATCTTTCCCCACACACTATCACAGTATAGAGGATACCACCTGGGTGGGTCGCAGGAGCAAGCTTGAAGTCCATCTGGACAGAATTAAAGGGGAAAAGGAATATCATCCCCATGTCACCTAGGCCTCTCAGAAGCAGTTGACCCACCAGTGCTACGCCTTCAAGTTGAAGAGATTTTCCATTTGGTGTCAGGGCACGAAACTAGACCTCTTGTCCTGCCCGGTGGCGAGGCATCCTGGATTACCTCAGGTCTCTCTCCCTGTCAGGCCGGGGCTGGTATGCAGAAGGTGGTGCAGGAGATGGAGGGAGACTTTGACCACTTGTCCCTGTCCATTGAGACACTATCACCTTGGGACTTCTTGTTGGTATTGGCAATGGTCACGGGCAAGCCATTTGAACCAATACACATGTGGTATTTCTCCCACCTGTCATGGTGGCTATCATAGCGACCAGAAGGATCTGTGAGCTCCAGGCACTCAATGGAGTCTCCCCATTTAGTTTGTACACTTTATTATTATTATTATTATTATTATTATTATTATTATTATTATTATTATTATTATTATTATTATTATTATTATTATTATATTTTATTTAATTTACAGTCACCAAATATCCAAGGTGACTGATATCCACAATGTCCTGTTTTGTTGTTATATTCCAATGTTACGTTTTCGTTATAAATTATGTCGTATAACCGTATTATCATTACGTTTTCACGTTCCTTTGTATCACGAATCCAGTCCGTTCATGTCAGGGGTATCATCGTCCTCATCTAGTCCTCTAGTGTTTACGTCGGATTTGACACCTCAAGAAACTCCTTCGCCGCCTTCCGTCATTCTCTAGAGAAGGTCTCCAGTAGCTGATTCCACCACATGGGGGCTAGAGAAGAGAAAGAGCGGGCAGGGCTGTCCTACTCCCCAATCCTGTTTTTATATTTGCATGGAATTATGATAACATGGTTATTTGAATGCTTTCAAATGCTAGAAAACAGTAATAGCGCATTGAGACATGTCAATTACGTTCATACTTGCATTGAGATCAAAGGTACATGCAAATATAGCTCTATTTTTATAAAGTTCTGGTTCTGCAGTCTGAAGTGGGTGTGTATGTGTTGAAGTGTACATGTATATCCATTGCTACTGCACCGGTGGACCATGATGATGGATGTCTCTTGTGTCATCTGGAAAGAGTTGCATGTTCTATGTCTTACCTGATGACGGCAGTCTGCGGTTGCTTGTGTTGTGTGGTTCCTATTGCTGCTTGTGTGGGGTTGGCGGTGGGGGGCAGGGCATGAGAAACCCTAATGACACATTTCCTTGCTTTTGTGCTGATGAATTCAACCATAACTGCTACATTAACGTAGTTTGTTGCAATGAATTTCCTTGAATTTTGAGTTTTTATTTTCATTATAAACTACATTGCTTCTGTAAAGGTGTTCCATACATGACTGATGCATTTTACCACATTTTATTAGACATGTTAATGCAAAGAGTGCAAACGGTAATTCTAGTTAAATATTAAAGCAATATTCATTGTTTGTATCTATATAGTCAGGGGGGTACAATTTTTAAACAACTCTGTTGTCCAAGAGACAAAATCTACTTGTCTTTCTTAAAAATGTACTTGCCCCCTCCCTGGCACATAAAACACACACAAAGTAGAATATAACTTTTCAGTTTTATTTAACAGTGAACACAATGAGTCAAGTGGTGATACAGGGGCAGATGCAGCCTTGTACCTTGACCGGTTCACTAAATTCTGCAAGATACACAAAAGCTTTCCTGTGACTCTACTTTAAGAAAATGTTCCTTTCAGTTGCTAGTACATTTAAGTAACATACTAAAAATACAACTATAATAAGCAATACTTAGGAATTATTCAAATATAAAAACAGCTTCTCCACTCTTTCTCTATAAACTGAATCCAACTCCTGACGTACAGGTGTTTTAGTTTGTTACATCACAGATACGAAATCAATGCCAACTATTACTGCTGCTTTGTGGAATTCTGATTTTTCTTGATGTTCTTTCAGTTTTGTGACTGCTGAACCCCAGGCTTTTAAAGGACTTGTCTATAACCTGTCAAGTTTCTCTGCTTTTTTGCTGTTTTTCAACTAAAAATGCACACAATATTTACAGTAGGCTCCGTCAAATTCTGCAAAGACAAAGTATGTTTTTTCTTTTGTTTATTTCTATTATATACTTTAAAAAAAACAAACAATGTATAACATTTTACAGCTATTTTTCCACATCTAACCTCTCCTCCCATGATGGCTAACTGGAACACTGCTGTAGCAGGGTAATCCCGGTTTCATACCCTGATGGCTTTTTTTTTTTTTTTTTTTGGTTTGGGAGGGCAACATTCTTTCCCTGCACTATCACTGAAAAATACATAAATTAATACATAAACACATTGCCGTGAGATTTACAGTCTTTATTTGAAAATGATAATCAATTATTTCACAGATAATCTCAAATATAAGCATTTCATTTCTATCATTATAAACATATTTGGCAATCTTCATGTTTTAACAGTTTTATACATCGATGGATTATGCACGTCCAATAAATAACTAATATCGCTTCTGTAGTAAAAAAAATTATCTAAATTTAATATTATATATATATATATATATATATATATATATATATATATATATATATCGCAAATCTGGTTTAGAACAAAATATGTAAATATGGTAAATAGCAAACTAGTTAGATTAGATTATCTTTTTTTTAACTGAATGTTAAACTGTGTTTAACAAATGTGTCTATACAAATGTATTATGTTTGGATTTTCTTCTGTTTTTTTCCTGTACAGTGCTTTGATATATTTTTTATATGAAAGACGCTGTATAAATACATTTTAATAATAAGGTATAGGAAATGAAAAACCCTACCTGTGCCATTTAGAAAAACAGTTTCTGTCAACAACTACACACAGGCATATCGCAGCTTTTACACTTCAATGGGCTTTTGATATTCTTTCCTTGTATTTTTTCTGCACTAAGCAGTGTCGCCTCCCTTGTTTTGCCTTTGATTGTGTGAAGCGGTCTCACCTAACTCTGCAGCTGGCTCTGGCCAGTGAAGCATGTCATAGGTAGATACCAGCGATGTTTTCGGCATGGGATGCAGTTCAGCTACCAGTTCAAAAATCAAAGCTGTCTCCGAAACATCTTTTAGGTATCTGGCGGTTTCCCAAATTGCTCACAGATCTCTTTGTGTAGAATGCAGCTATTTACAGTAGCGCTATCAATCTCTTCTTTATCTCTCCATCTGTTTGTCTCTCCCTCCTGCTATCAGGCTGGAGCCGGTTCAGTCTGCACCTCCCTCTGTAAAACTGGTCGAACAGGTATTTGCGCAATGCCTGTGGCTGGAGGTGCGGATCCTGTTCCACGTTTCACAGAGGGCAGTCTCAACTTTGGGTCTCTGTAATTATACACATAAAACAATCACATTTAGATAACTTATTACACATAATTTGGTGCTGTAACAGATCTACATATTTGCCAAGTTCTATCCTGGGATTTACAAATATAGATCCTGACATTACAATTATAAAGTCATAATCATTATTTAATAATAGTAATAGAGTTAGAAAAGTATTATGAAAACAGCATAATAATACATAAAAAATAATTTTAAAAAAGTGCTTGCGTTTCCCTAAGAAATCTCCTCCTCTTTGTCAGCTGGCAGCAAATCATTTCCAGCACTGTCACTTTCTGACTGGTGAAAAGGCATTTCTGACACGCTATAATTTGCTGTCCGAAAAGCCAGCTTTTTGTTTTCTGGCCTATTTAGGAGCCAAGATAACCAGCAAGTTATCCGTGTTTCTCTCACGTAAATCCGTTGTTTGCCTTCCTGAATTCCTTATATGGCGCAACCTAGATGACAAGACTCGGTATGTCGGATTTACGATATTCCTACGGTAAACTATTCAAACCAATGCAATTAGGCGCCGGTGGTCAAAATACGCAAGGGGCGAGTGTAATGCCACACGCGGTATCATGGTCAGAACCACTGTAACAATATTGTACAAATGTACATGTATTATTCCATAGGAACTTCACACTGCTACCACCGTACCATAACTTGTACTTGTTCCAAGATCCAGCTGTACAAGTACCATGGTGGTAATACATTAATTACTACTATACGATCAACGGTATTATATTGAGTTTTTATGAGTGTTTCATTAAGGCTGCCAACCATCCATACTGGCCAGTCAGTAAAAAAAAATACATTTTAACACTAAAACGTAAATTAAAAAAATTAAAAAGTGGCACGCTTTCATAACAGTAACAGCACGGCGCTAGTGTCGTAGAAACATGGTATGACTGACTTGATGACTTTTTTAAATGTTTCTTTTTTTTTTTTTTTTTACATATTGTAGCGATCTCAGTTCCTACAGGCAGTCGCCTCACACAGGGCGGGGCAAGGCAATCCACGAACCTTGGACCTCTCACACTAAAGCATAGCGCCGATACCGCTGTACAAAAGGTTCGGCTCCTTTGCAAGGAGCGTATATCGGGCTTATGTTTTGTATGTTGTGTCACCTACCAGCCCTGCTGCTGCCTTCCCCCATGCACGCTACAATATATTTGTGGACTATAGGGGGTCTACAGTTAGTGGACAAAAGTTTGAGCACCCTCCTGTATAGAAGTATTACGTTTTTTTAAATTGGATAGCACTCGGGGCTGGTATGTGACGCAATCAAATATGAACACAAGAGCCGTCTCTTTTGCACTGTGGTATCCATGCTATGCTTCAGGTCCCAAGTTCATATCCCACCTCCTCCTGTAAGAAGCCCCTGCCTGTGGGAACTGCGAGGATCGCCACAATATGGTGTTCTTGTCCATATTCAAACTGTGTTTATTCAGTAAATCAGGAAAGGTTATTATCAAGCTATGCTATGGATTTGTCGTAGGCTTCAGGTTTTTCCAAACTTATTTTGAAGTGTATTTAGCACACCGCCTTCAATTAAACTGTTTCTGCCAGATTTGGTCAGCCGTTCAGTTCGGAGCAGTCAGTGAAACTTTCGTCATAATTAAAAACTAGAATTTGGCATAATTTACAGTTTCTGATCAAAACCATGTATACTAACTTAAAAACTAAAATGATACCTTTTGCAAATTGGTGGAGCATAAGTTAAGCTAATATCTGCATCGGTAATATTATGGGGCAGGTTCAGCATGGAAGAGGGGGTCTTGGTCTGAGTTCAGCTCCTCCTACATGGCACAAGGCAACCCTAGCTCAACAGAGGAAGCTGGTGGTCAAGCAGGAGGAGAGGATGAAGTGTGCAAAGGTCGTTTCCCAGGCCAAGCAGGCAGCATGGAGGAAATCGGACAGTGGAACAATCAACTGGCAAGACCTATGGACAATGGAACAGAGCAAGATCAGTTTTCTCATCAGATCAACATATGATGTTCTCCCATCACCAAAGAACCTAAACCTCTGGGTGGGTGAGGATCCCTCATTCCCTTTGTGACCTTGTTAAGAACATGGGAAGACAGGCCAAATATTGATTATTGAACAAACTAAAGAACTTGCCAACATCACCTGCAACATTAAGGCACATTTTGACAGGATGTAAGGTGGGTCTTAGCTAAGGACAGTTTACTTGGCGCAATGACCAGGTGCTGCGATGTTTGGCCTTAGCATTGGAAGACAAGCCTAACATGACCAATAAGTTGCAACCAGTTCCTTCAAAGCATTTCACACAAAAAACAATATTCCTCCGTCCAGGAGAGCAACCACTATAAAAGGTGTCAAAACCAAGCCTCATTCAGGAAAACTGGAAGCTATTAGAGACTGGAAAATGCTGGCAGATGTTAGTCAATGGCTTATTTTTCCACCCAAAATTGCCACCACTAAACTTCGACCAGACATTGTCTTGTGGTCTGGATCAGCATGTCTTGTTCATCTGGTAGAGTTAACAGTGTCATGTGAGGATGCTGTGGATATGGCATATGAGAGGAAGAAACTTTGATATGCTCAACTAGCTGATGAAGCAGAACAGCAAAGATGGAGAGTCTGGGTTTACCCAGCGGAGGTGGGTTGTCAAGGATTTGTGGCACACTACAACCCAGTTTCTCAGAAATGTCGGATTCGGTGGCCAAGAGTTGCGTTGCACAGTGAAGAACTTATCTGAAACAGTAGAAAGGAGCAGCAACTGGCTGTGGTTGAGACGGAAAGATTCTGGCTGTGGATCTCAAGCACAATAGAAAAAAAGCAACGCTGATGTACAGGTAAGTAAGCTGGGTTGAGTTGAGTGGGGGATGGAGGGGGGTGATAATGGGATACTCGAAGCATGGTCGAGCCCACTTGAGGTGTCGTGGGCTAGTCGAAGAAAACACAGAAGACGGAAGTTGCCCACTTGAAGACCCCAGAGATGTACCCTACTTAGCTCAGTCCAGATGGTTGTCATGCTGATACGCTGGGGAGACCACACTGTGGTTGGTCCCCGGATCCAGCATCGCTGCTGTTGTGTGTGCTGATGTGCTGGCGAGACTAAATAAGCTGATCCCTGGAGCCAGCATTACACTTCAGCCATCAACACCAGGCAGGAGGATATATACATCGTCAGATGGAAGGAAACACGAATGGATTGAGACGCAGATGGATCACATTAGTTCACTGAAAAGCTACATCTTAGTTGGTGCTTATCTTGGCAAGAGCCGAGTTCAAATCAGCATGAAGTTTTAATCTACTTTCATGTAATGGAAATCATATGTATAATTGTCTGTTTGTTGTTATTCATATAGGAAGGTAGGGGCGCAGAAATGTATCTTTGTCTTGGGCCACGTGATATGCACAAAACCCACTCTTCATGTACAGCGCTTCTGCCCTGCCACAGCGCTGCAAAACTAGTGGCTTTTTTGGCTCAACTGCCATGGGAAATGTAGAAAACAATAAATACAACAGACTGACTGATGGAAATATCTCAGCTGAGCTATGAAGTTCTTGAACCAGCCTTACCCCTGACAAGCTTGTGGAAACTATTGTCTCACAAAAGTCACATTAATGATAGGAAGTAGACCTTTATTACTATTTATTACAGTGCTGAATGTCTTGTGTGCTGGCGGTGCTGAACGGCTTGTGCTTGTGTGCTGGCGGTGCTGAATGGCTTGTGTGCTGGCAGTGCTGAATGGCTTGTGCTTGTGTGCTGGCGGTGCTGAATGGCTTGTGCTTGTGTGCTGGCGGTGCTGAATGGCTTGTGCTTGTGTGCTGGCGGTGCTGAATGGCTTGTGCTTGTTTGCTGAATGGCTTGTGCTTGTGTGCTAATGTCACAAAGCAAAAAGCAAGCCAGCCTGTCACAGTGAGCGACTGCCTGTGCAGTCATCTGCGAATGATTGTCTTTTCTTCTTGAGAGTACACGTGTCCTCCTAAGGGCTAGGCCTTGCCGTATCCCTGCTGTAGAGTGACCTCCCAGCCATGCTCTCCTCCACGGGGCTAGGCCTTGCCGTATCCCCGCTGTCGAGTAGACCCTGTAGTCGAGTAGATCCACCTCGGTGAGTCGGGCCTTGTAAACAAACAGTGTACTATTTTTCACCGTGTTTTATTGCCTGCTTAAACTCACCGACAGCGGCTTTGGCCCTGCGTCCCCCCTGCATACATGCTATGCGCTGACCAGGTGTGTGTGTTGACCAGGGCCCGGTGCTGAGGTACCGCGGCTGACACATAGTTTGTTTGAGCGACACACTGTGCCCAGTGCCTTAGTGGTAGTGCACTGCACAGTACTCAGTGTGTGCGGTGCTCGGTTCGCAAAGTGCACGTGTACACACGTGCTGGTACCTCTAACACTAGTTCGATTACGCATGGTGTGCAGTTCATGTAGTTTACGATACCTGATACGCATGGCGCTTGGGACGCACAGTGCAAACAGTGCATGTGGTGCATGTTGCGCTAGTTGCATAGGCACTGGTCAACCTAGCATATAGCTCACAGTGTTGTGCAGTACCCAGTGGAACAGAGTACTCGGCAGAAGGTGCACAAGGTTAGTACCCTTGCAGCAACACTAGTGGTTGTATAAACTACGCTGACACTTGCCAGTGTTCGACACAGTGCAAGCAGTGCCTCAGTACTAATGCGCAAGGCCAGGCCTATGTCGGAGTCCTATCCCTGTACTGCGTGCAATGCCAGCATCTTGCAGGAGGACAAGCACACCCTCTGCATGCGCTGCTTGGACATACCACATGCCACCATGGCCCTCGAGAGGGACAGAGCATGTAGTGCCTGCAAGGCCCTTCAGCCCTGATTGAAGGAGGCCCGGTTAGAGAGAGACAGAAGGGCGAGCTCCTCGTCCTCTACGGCCGTTCGCCAGCGGCTCGGAGCGCCCCAGATGACCTGTTCCAGGGACCCCTGTCAGGCATTCCCAATGCGCAATCCGGCCGCAGTCACTTTCCATATCCGCAGGTGAAACGGGTGAAGTGCTCCAAGCAGGTGAGGGACATTATGGAC
The DNA here is from genome assembly GCF_017654505.1 of Polyodon spathula. Lineage (NCBI taxonomy): Eukaryota > Metazoa > Chordata > Actinopteri > Acipenseriformes > Polyodontidae > Polyodon > Polyodon spathula. Next base: position 32,054,540 of record NC_054540.1, on the reverse strand, counting down.
CTCAAGGCCCAGACAGCTCAGGTCCTGGAGATCTTGGCTAGACAGGCGGTACAGGCCCCTGTCCAGGTCCCGCAGCCCCAATTGCTATACCCCCCTCCCTCTCCCATGGGAGTGCATGAGGTGTGAGCAGGGTCTTCTCAGCTGGCACAGGAGGACATGCTGTCCATAGCGGCCTCGGGTGACGGGGCTTCTTTCTCCACGGAGATGCAAGTGGGTGAGACCCTTGCCGAGGAAGATTCTGGTTCTAAGAATGTCTCAGAGGCCAGTATCACCCCGCTGTCCAGCTCCATTTTGGCACTCATGGGATGTGCTGCAGCTTTCCTGCTGGTCTCCTGGATGCCTGCGGTAGAATCATGGCAGTCCGTTTTCTGAATGCAGGTGCTGGCTCCGCACCCCCAGAGGTTCCCGGCCTTCCCAGAAGGCCTCGGGACCCAGTGTGCTGAAGCAGGCCACATCGCTCGTCTCTTTGGATGGTGCAGATAAGCTTGGCCTGGCAGGATTTCCCCCGTTAGATTCCACCATCTCAGTCCTGAACCCCCAATGCAGGGTGACGGAGACACATTTGAAGCAAGCTTACGCAGCAGAAGCGCAGGCAACTCGCTTGGCTAATACAGCGAGTGTGCTGACGGCATATTTGGATGGTGTACTGCGCGAGGCCCCGCTCCCTGTAACCACACTGCTGCAAGTCTCCAGTCTCCAAGGGTAAGCCCTTGGCCGGAGCCTGGCTAGCTTGGTGATGGCTCGTAGACAGCTATGGCTGTCTCAAGCCAGGGTCCCGATGCGGATAAGGTCGCACTGCTTGACGTGCCTATACCCCCTGGTCATATGTTTGGGCCAGCTGTGGAGGAGATATTGCAAAGATCCTACCGGGAACACGAGGCGTCCCGTCAGGTGGGCGCATTGCTCCCTCCCCGTGCCTCTGCATGGGGTAGGTCAAGCCGCTGGCAAGCTCCCCAGACTCGAACTGTCAGTAGAACAGCCCCAGTCCCCACAGATCCTCTGGGTGACCTAAGGCATCGCCTTCAGGGCACGCCAGCAGGTAACCGAGCCCGGACAGCAGGCAGAGGGACCACAGATCGTGGTCAGCCCACAAACCAGCGTCAGAGGAGACATTTTCAGGGCCAGCACCCTAAATACTCGATCCAAACTGCCCAGCCCCATCCTTGGCAGCCCGAGCAGGGTCCCTGCAGGTTGGTGGCCTCAGACCCCCTTTTCGGCACAACAGCTGCAGTACTGGCACGCTTGCACCTCAGACTCCTGGGTGCTCGCCACCGTGAAAAATGGCTACGCACTTCAGTTTTGCTTGGGACCTCCCTTTCGAGGTGTCACAAACACTTTCTGTGCAAGCGAGTCATTCGTCTCGTAGACACCATCACATCCTCCAGTTCGTCTGGCTGGGCGACTGGTTCACCACCGTGGACTTAAGGGACGCATACGTTCATGCTCTCATTTGTCCAGAGCACAGAACATACCTGCGCTTTTCCTTTCGAGTAAGCAAGTATGAGTTTGCTGTGCTGCCATTCGGCCTCTCCCTAGGTCCAGGTACGTTCTCAAAGTGCAGCTGCAGGGGATCAGAGTAATAATATAAAATAATAATAATAATAAAGAGTAATAAATCTCGATGACTGGTTGATCTGTTCCCAGTCGTGAGAGGGAGCACTGGCCAACACGACGGTTGTGATGAAGCATCTGGTCAGGCTGAGCCTCACCATGAATGGTGCAAAGAGTCAGCTTACACCAGTGCAGTGCACCATGTACCTGGGGCTCCAGCTGGATTCCACTGTGATGTGAGCATACCTGTCGGACGACAGGGTTGCAGCTATACAAGAATGCCTCTCCCTGTTTCAACAGGGATCACAGGTCACCCTCAGATTGCCAAAAACTGCTGGGTCTGATGGCCGCAGCTATCTCGACCATTCAGCTGGGTCTTCTTCGCATGCGCCCGCTGCAAGCATGGCTCAGTGCATTTCACCTCAATGCCAAAAACGACAGAGACCGTCAGCTGACCATGTATTACACGTGTTCAACAGCCCTACGCTGGCGGAGGGTTCCCTCTCACCTGAGCGAAGGTGTACAAATGGGAGTGACACAGAACTGCCAAGTGGTGACGACAAGCCTTCTGGGCAGGAAGAGGAGTAAGTGGATCCTGGTCAGACCGCTGGTCATCTCTGCACATAAACATGTTGGAGTCGCAAGCTTTGTTCCTTGCTCTCTACCACTTCCTCCCTGTGCTGAGCGATACACTTGTGCTGATCCGAACGGACAGACCTCCTCTCCAGGAGCGGCCCGCATCTGTGGGAGTGGCGACTCCACCCTCAGACAGTGCAGCGCATTTGGAAACGGTTCAGGAAGGCGCAGGTCAATCTCTTCGCTTTGGCAGAGATGACGCATTGCCCTTGCACTTAGGTGGCCCACTCGGCATAGACGCCCTAGCGCAAGAATGGTCCAAAGCATTTTTGTACACTTTCCCGCCTATACCACTGCTCCCTGCTTTTCTCGAGAAATTCCAAAGCATCAGTTCTCCTAGTGGCTCCCAAGTGGCCCAGTAGAATATGGTTTTCAACCCTGTGCCACCTGTTGCATGGCCAACCCTGGAAGATTCCACTTCATTTGGATCTCCTCAGTCAGGGGAAAGGCTCTCTTTGGCACCCGGAAGGGCTATCAGAGGCGGTTATGGAAATGATGCAGACTCCACTAGGTCTTTGTATACCTACAAGTAGAAGTATTTTCAAGCTTGGAGTCTGGCTGGGAACCATGACCACATTACTTGCCCTATGCTAGTCAATTTGCAGTTTCTGCAAGAACAGATGCTGGAAGATCGCCTTCCACTTTGAAGGTGTATTTAGCGACTATCTCTGCTTGCCATGCCCCCGTAGATTTTGTCTCCGGGTGCACATTTGTTGGCTACCCGTTTCCTTAAAGGCGCACAGCAAGTACGTCCTCCTAGGAGGACTGTTCTCCCTGAATGGAGCCTTAAAATTGTACTAGAGGCTCTCACAAAGGCCTCGTTTGAACCCTTACACTCCATAGAGCTGAAGTACCTGTCTATTAAGACAGCCTTCCTCTTGGTTATCACCTCCACTAAGCAGATCAATGAGCTGCAGGCGCTGTCTGTACACAGTTCCTGCGTGCGTATTTGGGAGGATGGCAACAGGGTGTCACTGCGCATCAACCCCGCTTTCCTCCCTAAGATGATTACAACCTTCCACATTAACAAATCTGTGAAACTGGAGTCTTTTGATCCGCCTCCGTTTGCTTCTACGGAGGATGGGAGATTGAATTTCCTCTGCCCAGTGCGGGCATTGAGATGTTACGTGCATAGGACAAGAGCTCTGCGTCAATCTGACCAGCTCTTTGTCTGTCACAGGACACAGACCCTAGGACTGCTCCTCTCTAAGCAGTGTCTGTCACACTGGATTGTGGACACAGTCTCGACCTCGTATGATGGTGCTGGCTTGCCCCCACCAGGTAGAGTAGCCGCACACTCCATTGGAGGGTTGGCTACATCTTAGGCCCTTTTCAAAGGTGCCTCGATGTCCGACATTTGTACTGCGGCTAGCGGGGCTACGCCACATACTTTCTCCAGGTTCTATCGTATTAATGTGGGAGACCCTGCCTTTCCTTCTGTAGGCACAAGGGTCCTTGAGGGTGTAAGTTCTCACTGCTAACCTCTGGGTTAGTTAGTGTTGTGCATCCCTCATATGCTGCCATTCCTTCTCCCTCGCGACAGCTTTGGTATACGTTATCCCATAGCAATGTAAGCGGTGGTCGTCTTTGAATTGAAAGGGAACAGTAGGTTACTTACCGTAACCCTGGTTTCCTGAAAGAGAAGACCACCATCACCCATGAGGTCACTTCAGTAGCCCTCATGGATTCGACAGACGGTTTTATTTTATTTTTCATTGTAGCCTAATGTTTTCTAGTATACATCCCTTGACCCACGTATATTATAGAATGATAGCTGTTTGAAAAAACAGCTGTAGTTTAGAGTAAGCATAATGAATCTACGTTTCCCTACATATACAGTTTTTAATTAAGTCTGTTTTATCAATAAAAAGTGTCTTTCCCACCATAATTGATTTTTTTTATACAGCATTGACAAATGCCTCTTCGAAAAAATACATGTTTGGAGCAATGCAAATGATTTATATAGTATTAAGTATTATAATAACGTCAGCAAGTTTTCAGTGTCATTCATCTAGAAGAAGATATTTCAAAGGTAATTTCAGTGCACACGTATATCTTAGAGCTATATAGAGAATGTTTTGCGCCAATGCGTTTTACACACCTGCTCTAACCCACATGGTTATGGCTGGTCTTTCTATGTAAATAATGCCTTGGAAAATATATATAATATTTATTTATTAATTTTACTGAGAAATACAATTCTGGTGCAAATACTGAAATTGCTGTAGTAACTTAAGATCATCTGCCTTTGATTTAAATAAAAAAAAAAAAATTAAAATGTTTTATATTCAATTAACAGAGAGGTGGCATGAAGCGTGTCCTGAGAGGGAAGCTTGTCCTTGCAGGAGTGGAACGGGGCTTGTCATGAGGAAAGCTTGTCCTCCCCCTGGAAGCTTGTCTTTCCAGGAGTGGCAAGGAGCTTGTCCTGAGAGGGCTGTTATTATTATTATTATTATTATTATTATTATTATTATTATTATTATTATTTTATTCATTTAGCAGATGCCTTTATCTAAGGCGACGTACAGAGTAATGTGTAAATTCATATTGCAATTTAAATAATTTAAAATAGACCACAGTAGTACTGTATAGTGATAAGTTTCCCATCTTATACTGACAAGGAAGCTGTTCATGATTAAAAGTACACATTGCTCAAAGTGTTAACAGCATTTTCATCTACCTCGAGGGTTTCATAAATCTAACAACATTGATTACATACATTTGTATATACACTAATGTTACAATGTTTTGCAATTTATACATTTCTGTGAATATAAAATTATAACATAAAGTAGTGCTTTTATGATTTGCTGGATTATTTTTATATTAAAGTTTAAACACATATTCAGAAATAAGAAAGTGAGGACTCCAGATTCTGAAAGTACAAGTGTGTTATTTATTTTAGGGGCACCATTAACCAGCTAGCAATGATCTAACTAACAAAGGAACTGCACTGAATTTAATATGTTAAAGTAGGTGATAATGAAAGACCCTTAAAATTAAACCACTTACACTCACTTTATAAAATACAAGTGAAAAGTAGAAGTGATGAAAGTTACTTCTCATATCTAATTTGAATTGTGTCTGCTATACTTGCAGTAAACTATACTATATGCTGTTTTATATTGCTTCCGTATAGATAACACAAGCGGCGAGACCTTGACTTTTCAGCCAGCTGTGTCAGAGGTGCCATATACTTTTCCAAAGAATTTCATGTACATTAGTGGAATCGTTTAGTTACCTTAAATATAGGGGCGCACTGATAATCAGTAGCCTATAACATATTTCTTCCAGCACAGAATTTACACAGTCAGTTTCCTTGCACAGATTTCTGTAGTTTTGCACAGTTCTGCACAGTATCGCGGAGATGCGCGTTCTTACAGGGCTGCTGCATGACATCACTCAACTTCACTCGCAGAAATCTGTGCCGATTCTGCACAGCCCTGCGCAGCTTTGAAAAGTTGCTGTAGGAGACTGGCTGCAGCTGGTAACCACAGAGACGATGCAGAGATCTCGAGTGACCTGCTAATCAGAATGCAAATAGCTACTTAAACTACTGCTGCCACCGTGTTAGCGGAGATGAGTCTGGAAGTCTTGAAAAAGTTTTGGAAAATGGCAAATTGATTTCCAGGGCTTGAAAATGATTGTAAGATCATGTCTCCGGTATAAAAGACTTGAAGAAGTCTGGAATTTTACTGGTATCACAGGAGTATGAAAATAATTCCTAGAAGAAAGTTATCAAAATCAATTTGGATATCGTTCAGGAGTGGTTCAGCGCAGTGGCAACCGGAAGCATTGTCTATAAACAAAATCAATAAATCAGTCTTGAAAGTCTGTGACCGTCCAGAAATCTCCAGAGTAACAAGTTTCACTTACTCTCGCACTTGCCATATGAAAGATTTGGTGACAGTGGGAAGGTGCTACTTCTCTGATGCAGGGATGGGCAATCCCAAATACAGAGACTGGGTTACCCCGGACCCTAATTCGAGAACAAAAGCAATGTGTAAGAAGACAGTTGATGTGTCTAGCATGGGATAGCCTGCCCTCGGTAGCCACATGGAGGGAAAGAAGCACAAGGCAATGATCAGGAGCAAACAAGCTGGGAAGATTTTATTTTTCTTACTTTTTTTTCACCTCACCCTTCGATAAGCAAATTACTTGATCATGCATGACATGATATTAGTCACTCAAAATAAGTGGAAAAAGTTTACATATCTATCCACCGGATAATGTGCAGCTATCTTTAAAAGTTTATATTATTATTATTATTACTATTATTATTTATTATTATTATTATTATTATTATTATTATTATTATTATTATTATTATTATTATTATTATTATTTCTAGTTTTGCCCTTAATGCAACATGTATTACTTAAAATGAAAGACCAGAAAGCAGAATTAAAAAGCACTGCGTATTTATTTTTTTAAAATTATACAATCATCTTTTCTTTCATAACTTCTTACTCACACATCACAATAACTTAATGCCATCTGCTTGTTGAACGTTTTATTGATATTTTTGTCATCCAATGGAAACACTGACAAGTTTTTTGCTCTTGTTTGATTGTGTGATTTAAACGACTCACCCAACCCCTCACTCTGTCCTTAAAAAAAAATAAAAAAATAAAAAACTTGAGGAGTACTGATGTCTGATACCTGATGATTGCCGCTGTCAGTATTGCCACTGGCAGCATTTCTGCTGCCAGGATTGCCCTGGCTGGAGGAGCCAGCCTTGCCAATGTCAGCATTGCCACAGACAACATTGCTGTTGGTGATGGAAGAGGGCTTCACACCGTGGCAGCCTGTGGGCCCATTAATGGCTCCAGTCATGGGTCAGAACCCGGACTGAGTCTTTTGGGCCTTTAAGGCCATGTGTGCTATGCATAAGGGTGGAGATGTGTGATGGGGTACACCCCGCCCCTGTGCGTTTTGTGTTTATTTTGGGGTTGTGTTATGTTACTATTATTATATAATATACTGTTTTGTGGTTTAAACACTGTTTTATTGTTGTTATTGTTTTACAGCATGGATGAGGTTAAAATGCCCCATCCAACTAACATTGTGAGAACGTGTGGTCGGAAGCAAGTGATTATTGACAAACTGGCTGTCGATCACGTGTATGAGAAAGCCTGTGCAGAATGTTGTTCAGGGAGAAACTAGGTAATTGATAGTCAGTTAATCCCTCGACCATCAGCTTTTGTTGATCGGGGTTGGGTGTTCAGCGATGGAACGTGAAAGAGAGCTAAAAGATAAGAAAAACCAGCAGGATACTTGTGTCTCCTTCCTGAACTGACCTCGCCACCAAGCCTATCTGTGGCAGAAGGACAAGTAGATTGTTCTATAATCTTGTCCCTTGGACAAGATTATTATTTTTATTATTATTATTATTATTATTATTATTATTATTATTATGAATTGCACACCCCTGCATCAATCTCCTATCTACGAAAATGAAATCTAGGATGTCATCAGTAATACCATGTGGATATTTAATTTTATGTTTCATACTTATTCTACCGTAACAGTTTTCTTACAAAGCCTTGTACTCTGAGCATTCAGTACATATTTTATTGAAACTACTATACATACCCCCCCAGTGCTTTGCCATAATGGTCTGCTCCAATGCACGGCGGCAGCACCAAAAGAGGTGCACTTATAACTATTTGGTTGTGGTTTTGTTTAAGTAAGTGAGCATTATACAAATCAAAAGATCGAATTTTGTGAGTAACATTTAATGTGTGAGTTAGTATTCAAATATTGTCAAGTGGTTTCTGTTAACGAGAAAAAAATATCTGATGCTATGTGAATGCTGCCTGACGAACCTTCAAAGGAAAACAAACAAACCTTTGAATACAGCCCTAATAATTTCAAAGTCATTTCAGGGAATAGGTCCTTAAAAAATAATGTACTAAACTATAGTCACATTGATCAATGAGTTTTATTTACAGGTTTATTTACACACATAAAACTGAAAAACATTCAAGCCAAAAAATAACACATTCAGAACAAAAATTATGAGGGCAATATTTGACCATTCTTCTTTACAAAACTGCTCAAGCTCTGTCAAGTTCCTTGGGGAGCTCTGATGGACAGCAATCTTCAAGTCATGCCACAAATTTTCAATTGGATTTAGGTTGGGGCTCTGACTGGGCCACTCAAGGACATTTACCTTTTTGTTCCTTAGCCACTCCAGTGTAGCTTTGGCTGTGTGCTTTGGGTCATTGTCATGGTGAAAGGTGAACTTCTGTCCCAGTTTCAGCTTTCTTGCAGAGGGCAGCAGGTTTTCCTCAAGGACTTCTCTGTACTTTGCTTCATTGATTTTCCCTTCTACAAGTGACACCTGACAAGTGCCCCAGTCCCTGCCTATGAGAAACATTCCAATAACACGATGCTGCCACCACCATGCTTCACAGTAGGGATGGTGTTCTTTGGATGATGTGCTGTGTTGGGTTTTCGCCAAACATAACGCTTTGCTTTAGGCCAAAAAGTTCAATTTTAGTTTAATCAGACCACAAAACTTTTTTGCAACATGGCTACAGAATATCCTTAGTGTTTTTTTGCATACTTCAAATGGGATTCAAGGTGGGCTTTCTTGAGTAATGTCTTCCTTCTTGCCTTACTATAGAGGCCAGATTTGTGGAGTGCTTGAGATATTGTTGTCACATGCACACTTTGACCAGCCTTGGCCATAAAAGCCTGTAGCTCTTGTAAAGTTGCCATTGGCCTCTTGGTAGCTTCTGTGATCAGCCTCCTTCGTGCTCGGTTATCCAATTTGGAAGGACGGCCTGATCTAG